>NC_140528.1:58044224-58244224 GCF_057382185.1 Mchenga conophoros | reverse complement strand
CCAAAACAGTGACAGCATTACAGGACACAAACAACACACTCGTATTATAGCCAGTAGCATAAAACTAGATTGCATGTGCACACTTCCACAACGAGCCCACTTGCCCTCAAACATTGTGTTTTCCAATTTGCTTGAGTAATGACATGAAGTGTTTTCGAGGTGAAACATTTATTTCATCTTTTAACTGTAAACCAATTAGTTCTGCAAGAGTTGGTTTCAGACTGTTAGATTATAATATTATTTTATGCCATGTTATACACCTAACTAAAGATTGTGAATTATTATGTAGTTTTAGTTTGCATTATTCTCCTGAATTAGAAGAAGCTGATAACTATTGCATTCGTTAAACTGATTTGCATTACATTAGACTGCTGATTTATTGTGGATGAATGATATTGTTTTATGATGTTATAAGAAATACTGTTTGCAGAAAGTCATCGCCTTATTTGTCTGATTAGAAGAGAACAGAATATACTGGAGTTTTCTGCCCCAACTCAGCAGGAGCAGATAAACGGGAAGCCAAGGTCATAGCTTAGGTGCCGTGTGAGAGAAAAGCATGTGAATGTTTATGCTTTTATGATAAGGTGGGAGAACCAGAGGCTATAAGAGTTTGAGCAATGCTCCACCATTTTGAGATCTGAGGCTGTCTGCATACGGTGTCCATCTCCCACGCGTGTGTTCATTAAAATCATCGTTTGACTTAACCCAGCCGGACCAGTGTTGTTATTGTGGTTTTTCTCTTGTCTCCATCCCCAATATTTTGAACCTTAACAAGACCAAATATGATTGGCTACTCCTGGCGCAGTTTTAAATCAATTATTTAATCAGGTCGTGTTTTGTCATGGGCACTGAGTGTCTGTCTGGCAGGTGGTTTGTGACAATGATGCAAAAGACTCAAAGGAAAAGTGTGAAATGTGAAAGGACAGTGAATTACAAATATTTCTAATTTGTTTTGTGGGTATTTATAAAAAAAAAAAGTGGTTATTGTAATTTTTCATGAACACCAACGGCAACATTTGCATTCAGGACAAAGTGTCCTGTAAATGTTTGTCTGTGTAGAGAAAACACATGTAAAGAGCAACTTCATGAGGAGAGGCTGCAGGCACTGCGTGCCTCATGCAGAGATAAGAGAAAGTAGAAAGACAGAAATAGTAGCTGTGTCGATTTTAATTTTCACAATTGCTTTTGAGTTAAAATTACAGCCAAATCTCAATTTTCTTTTAGCTTTGAATGATAGGAGATAAGATCAACTGAAACATCAGCTGTTTAACCCCTTTGTACTGTTCTGCTGTACAAACCTGGCCTAAATAGTTTTTACATCAGTAAAAATACCTTGCTATAAATTTTTGTAGTTAACGAGATGAATGTTTGATGCACCAATGGGGGTCAAATCAGGGAAAATTATGATTTTATGGAATCTTGAAAGTGTGTGTTCCTTGTCTGTCTTTAGTTCAAGGAATTTTAACACCAAACTGTTTGTCTTTCCTCCACGTGTGTTCAGGTTCCCAGTGGTTTATGAAGTCTCATCTGGGAATCTCAAAACCATAAAACATAGGTTTTATTATGTATTGTGAACAAAATGAACAAAGGTCATATAGAGCAGCGGTCCCCAACCCCCGGGCCTCGGACCGGTACCGGTCCGTGAGTCGTTTGGTACCGGGCCGCGAGAGTTGAGGCTCAGGTGTGAAATGTACAGTTTTCAGGGTTTTTATAGGTTTTCAGCGTTATTTTGTTATCGTTTTCATTGTTTACTCAGTTTTCCTTGGTCTTTTCACGTGTGTTATGAATATTTTTTTTTTCGGTACCGGTACTAGTTTTATTTTGTTGTATTTATCCGCAACACCTTAAAGGCCGGTCCATGAAAATATTGTCGGGCATAAACCGGTCCGTGGCGCAAAAAAGGTTGGAGACCGCTGGTATAGAGGTCAGACGGTGTCTTCTTATACAAACATGAGAGCAGCACCTGCAATCTATCTATGCATTCTCTTAAGCTCATCCTTTTTCAGGCTCGCGGGGGGGGGGGCTGGAGCCAGCTGTCTTAGATGCAGGGTAAACCCTGGACAGGTCACCAGCCTGTCGCAGGGCTAACGCATAGAGACAGACGACTATTCACACTCACATTCACACCTATGGGCAATTTAGAGTTACCAATTAATCTGTTCCCACTAACTTTATGTCTTTGGACTGTGGGAGGAAGCCGGAGTACCCAGAGAGAAAAGCTGGAGAAGTTATAAGATTATAACGGCACCTGAGCTACCGTTTCAGCGAGTGTGGGAAACACACAGGAGGTTTCCTACTACCAGCTTCAAGAAAAATATTTGAAATAATTGCAGCTGTTACGTTTTCATGTCAGGACTCAATATTTCATGATATTAAATAGTTCTAATTCAACATAGGTGGTTAGGAGGGAATTCTTGGCTTGGGTCAGAATTGCTTCTGGCACGCTGTTTTCAAATCCCCCACTCACCGTCATCTCTCAGTGCGAGGGAGACACAGGATATAACACACTCAGGTGATATCTGATGGGTGATAGTTTGTGCGTTTCTGTGTTTAGTTTATTTGAGCAAATCTGTTTGGCTGGGCTTAAAGTTAAGCTCTAACTGTATAGTTTTAGTGAACCTTAGTGGCTAACTGAAACACTGCTGGCACATTTTGAGGAGAATCGTTCACTCATCTTTATTTCCTGATTTTCAGTTGTGTTTTACCTGCTTATAACAGCTCATTTTCAATGAAATCTAAAATATTTTAACACAGGAAGGAAAATGAGAACATTTTCACCAGGAACTCAAACATCTGGAGCAGCATGCTGATGCTATTTGTAGATTTCCTGAAGAGTGATGTCAAGTAAATTATCGTTTTTTATATGTATTTGATTACACTGTAAACACCATCTGTTATAAGTGTTGGAAACGTCCAGGGAGAGAGAGAAAATTAACATACAATCTGTTTTGTCTTCGTTGAGAATAAGTTACGCATTGATGTATAATTGTTTTCTCCTAAAATGTTTTTAGGAGAGAAGAGAACAGTTGATTAATCAGTAATATTTAGCCTAATATACTGGTGCACTTTCTTCCGAGCGAGCCGGTGTTTATGACCTTTCAAAATAATTCCATCCTAATGGATCTTTTATGGCTGAGCATCTTGCCCAAAGTGCTTATAAATTTGTGAATAAAATGTAAAAGAACAAAAGTCATTAGGTCTTTTATGACCTCCTTTCATTGCAGGGATTAATCATCAGGGTGAAAAGGTAGTAAAGTAAACAGAGAAGCCGAGCTGACGTCATTGAGTCTGCTGCTCTCTCACTGTGAGGTGTGTCCTCCTGTCCTCAGATGTCTGGATTCCTGGGTGTATCTGCAAAGCAGCAGGTGTGCGTGTACAAACCCCATGCACTCAGATTCCACTGCACACCTGGCTTTGACTATATCAGAATCAACCACACCCCCTGACTTTAAGGGGCGAGGCCATGATGACCTGACACACAGAAACCATGAAATAATGAATTAAAGATCAAATTCAATATTTTAATCAATTTAATAGATACTTTAATTCGTTATCTATTTATTTTGATTTTTATTAGTTAATGGCAAATAAAACAATTAACTATCTTATAATGTATTTAGTTTATTTTGTAGGTCTCTCTTAATATTTGGGCAGCACTTTATAACAATGTCACACTATTAAACATAAATTAAAAAACATTTAATGGTTTATTAATTAACTAATAAGCTGTTAGCAAGTTTTTAATTCAATAATATATCATTACTTTTCAGTATGTCATTTATAGATACAGATATTATTGTGATTATGACTAGCAGCTGATATCTGGACATGGTGTAACATATCTGTATTTATGAAAGACACACAAAAGGAGGTGTAATGATATATAAATGAATTAACTGCTTCCTAATACCTTAATGGTTCATTGTGTGACATTATAAAGTGCGTCCAATATTTGTTTTCACTGCAATGTAACAAAGATAAAAAAGTATTTAACGTATCCCAGTCTTGGAAAATTCTTTAAGACAAAGTAGAAAAAAATCATCTCATAGATTTTGCACTGAAACCAGCAGTGTGCATTTTACTTCCCCTTAACTTAATCTAAAAATTCAAGCCTTTCATTATGTCCTTGTGCCACTTTTGCTTGAATTCTTTTGTTTATTGTAGGATATATTATTTTTAACCTTCCTCCTGCAACACACGAACTTATTTTATCAGTCTATTATTATTCCATTATCATAGTTTGATTGCTTTAAATATGTCATACCAGTTTGAACACAAGTATTTCATAACAAACTAACCTCAAGTTGCTGACCTTTATTGTTGCATAAGATCCTCTCTATCACAGTAGATGCGTTTAAACTTGTTGTATTCTAAGGCAAGCCAGCATAGCCGAAGCATTTTGAGTGTTTTTACAGCGGGAGATTCTCCAGCACACCGTAGACTTCTAGTTTTGCCACAGGGCACAGCACTCTCTGTGTTCTGGTCTTTGCGGGACTCCCTTGATTTTCCAATATTCTGATAAGCCGTATCACTCACTCAGTTACTCGACAGTGTTTAAAACAGACAAAGGAAGGATTCAGTCAAGTGTGTATCCTGTAAAGCCCAAAGAGGATGACTATCAGGTGAGTGGATAAAGCAAAAGCCGCCTGACTCTTTTGTTAGTTAGATAATCATTTCCTTGTGGATCTAAAATGTGTGTTGCGTTCAGGGACACTTGCAGAACTTTTATCTCTGCGGCTGCTGTTCTTCATTTCAACTATAAACTGAGGTCTATGTCACAACTTTGAATATTATGAGAACGATATTGTGTTATTCTTTATTATATTTTTTTAGAATAAGAATAAGAATTTGACAGTTAAAATAATGAACACGCTTTATTCTGTATAAATGGCACTTCAGTAAAGCAAAGCAGCATGCCTGTTTATCTATGACTAATTTATAGCATGCAGTGGACATTAAATGGTGCAATGTGCCATGCTAATGTTTGAACAATTAAAAAGTTTTATATATATGCACCGTCTTTGTGCACAGATGTTTTCAGCCATTAGGGGAGACTGTGGCTCAGGTGCTCAGGAGCAGGCTGGCAGTTCAGTCCTGGACTCCTACTGTAAACTTGAAAGACACTGACTTGAATTTGATCCTGACTGTAGAGCCTTAGGTGCTTTTCCACGCTAACAAACCGGTATTATCAGTATTCCAGTTTGTCAAATACGAAAATGTCAGACCTATCCCATAGTATTCAGTCACATGTTTGAAGTATGAGAGCATGAATTCTTTTCAGGCCATTAAAAACCACAAATGTTAAATCAGATTATAGATGTCAAAAGGTAACACAAATAAATAATTTAAATTCCAACCATTCCAGATTTTTATACTGCTGTTGCTTTTATTTATTTTTATTTTCATCACTACAGACTGCAAGACTTTTATATCACAGCAAATTAAAGTAAACATTAACTTTAACATTTAACCATTAAACACATACGGTACTAGTAAAAAAAATAAAAATAAAATTCACACACAGTACAACATGTCGTGAAATGCTTGTGTCAGAGCTGCGGACAGGCTGCAGACGTAGCCGCGCCATTCCAGGGCTAGTTTTTTAGCATGGGGGTGTCTAGCCAGGACCCCTACTGGATACCAGGTGGGAATCCACCAAGTGTGTAGACTTACCACTACACTATCCCATTCTCTCCCTAAGCATAAGGTAATATCAGGTCCTTTTTAAGGGCAGCTGCAATGAAAGTGTATATTGAGAGTAAAAATAAAGTATGGGATTAGGAAAAATGCACCAGATTTATCAATCAGGACAAAATAGCATGTGACTGTATTTACTAAACAGTGTTCATAGGGGTGGCCAATTTTGCGACTAATCTCCAAAAGTGGGCTGGTTGCAAAAATTTGAGTTACTGGTCTTCTTGAGTCTTTCTGGACTCCTTTACAATCATGTTGAATGTGTCGAACGATGTCCAGGTATAAACACAAGAAGACAAACTCCTCTCTGTCCATCATAAACTGATGTTAAATCGTAATGTTTGCATAACTTATCGTGTCAGTAACTCAATAAATTCTTCACCAGCAGCTACCATTATTGATATCTGACATAATCATCTCTCAGCTCTCAGCGAAGGCGGTCGCACTTCTCCTCTCCTCCTCACCCTTATCTTCCCTGCTTGCTTCTATGTCCTCGTCTTGTCTTGCGTGCATTACTTTTCCCTGGAACAGTCTCTCACTGTCGTTCTCTAAACCTAAAAGACAATTATGATTTGATCAACTGGTCTCTGAGTGCTATTGACACCCTTTTCTCAACGAGAAGTCGGGGCTCGGGAGAGCCTGAGTGCCCTGGAGGGACTTTCCCTGCCGGTTACACGATGGACGGGTGGCAGAACTGGAGGACCGTGTGCCTGGCGGGACTGTCGATCGAGGACGCTGAAGATATCTACCTATTCGGAACCATGATAACAGGGTTCATGCTGATCGGCGTTGGCCTAGCCCTGCTTTATCAGAGAAATAAGAGAGCGGAACCGGCTGTTCAAACCCCCACATGGCTGCCCACTGGATTCGAAGCGCCGGGACGAGGTGCGACCTCTCACAACGAACGTAATATGGTCAACACCTTGGAGACGCTTACTGCTGCTGTGAAGGCTCAAAACAACACCATTGAGCGTATGAGGGGAAACATCAGAGAGAGGCCTGCTCAAAATGACACCCTTGAGCGACAGCTGGAAAACATCGCGGAACGGATCACTGCAGTTGTGAAGTCTCAGAATCAAAAGACTGACAACACCTTGGAACTGAAGTTTGATACCATCATGGGGAGGCTCGCAGCTCTCCAACGCGAAGTTGAGGGACCAGTCTCAGAGTGCTAAAATTCGAGCTGCTCACAAAACAGAAATCAACAATATTCTACATTTGGACACCACGGCGCCAGCTGCTAGGCCCAAGGCTGGAGCCCACCAAAACAACTCCCTGATAACGACTGTGTGATGACTATTCTTCCCGTCCCATGAAGGCCACCTGGGTTGGCTGGCAGACTGTTTACTTAGCCTGATAGTGCGAAGGACACTGTCTCCGCTGAACTCTGGACACACACACACACACACACTTACACTGACAAGCACTCACTCATCCCCCTCCCTTTCCAACGCCTTCGATGCTTGTGCCCTACCGGGGATGATAGCAGTCAACTGGACCAGCGCAGATGCTGCAGGACCGGATGCGCTGTCTACGCCGGCTCTCTCTTACCCTTTACCCGCCCCTGTTGCTTGTCTCGTGTTTCTATGGTGTATTGATAGTCATGTGCTTTTGTGCTGAGGTGTTTTTTCTGTTATCAAACTGTTCTCCCACCAGGAGCTCAGTCTGAGTGGAGTTTTTTTTCTCCTCCTCTTACCTCATGTAGTGTATTTTCGTTGTTTTTCCTATCAGCCTACCTTTCTGACATGTCTCCCCAATGTGATGTTTGTGTAAAGTTGGTCAGAAGGTTCCTTTGTGAGTGCGCATGCGCCATTAGCGTGCTGCCTGCTGTAACCCCTAATTTCCCTCGGGATGAATAAAGTATTCTGATTCTGATTCACCTGATGTGAGCCACTGCTCCCACACAAATACCTGCCTTGCATTCTGATGTTGCGTTACACTTAACCTTCAGTCAACCCCACTCAGGACAGGTCCACTGTATTTGCACACCTGTTGTGACTCTTAGAGAATGTGCCCTTACTGCATTCTTCTTTAATCTGGCTCCCCGCCTTGCCTTTGTTACATCAGTCACTTGTTCAGACTAATGCATGACGCTGCAAGCTTTTATATAAGCTTTTTTTTAATGTAGGTAGTTAAACAGGTTGCTAAGTACACAGCTATTGATGTAAAAGTTGGAAGGTTTCTGACATGGACACTGATGAGTTTAGTTCTAGTGACGTTTTAGTTTACTTGAAAGGAGCCATAAGAATGGGGGGAACGGGCAAATCTTTATTTTCTCTTTTCCAGAATTCTGAGATTAAAGTGACTTTAATCTCAGAATTCTGGAAAAGAAAAAAAAAAAGACGTGTCCACTTTTCCCCCCAGTGGCCCTAATCTCCTTCTGTAGCAAAGCCTGTTTTCTTTCACTGTACTCAGCATTCACAGTTCTTTCCACGCCATACACGTGAGGCTTCTAGGAAATTGTGTGTCAGGCATTTTGCATTATATTGCATCTGTTAAGTGTAGCTGCAGAAAATAACCTGAGTTACATTTGATTACATTCATCATCTAAACTACAGTATGTATGATTGTAAGTATGATTATGTTTCCTTAATTTGTATCAGAGAGAGCTCTGGATCCACAATCAGTTTTGGTGCAAATGCTTTTAGTCATATGGACGCGTCAGATCAATTGATTTTGATTTTGCTGAGCTCTAATACTGTACATGCTCTTTGCATTCTGTAAGTCATCTGAAAGTTGGATCCAGGAAGTTGCCACTCACCTTCATCATTATTGTTTTTTAAAGGTTCAAGGTTCTTTATTTGTCACATGCATAGTTATACAAGTATAACACACAGTGAAATGTAGCCTGACACGCTCCTTGACATGTGCAAAAAAATTGGGGGCGGGGTGTAGAGGAAAAACATTATATATATATATATATATATATATATATATATATATATATGTAGTATATACATTGGGTGAATGTGCAGTAGTAGCAGCAAGCAGGTGAATTCTGTACATTAATATGAATAGATATCTGACTATTTTACAGGATAGACAATATAAACATATTTAAAATTAAAGGAATTGAAATGTACATTGTGCCTTGATTTAGTGTCTGGAAGAGTCCTGTCTCAGTCAATTATAGATGATGTGAGAGGGCGGGTGTGTGTGTTTAGGGCACGGATGGCTTGGGGATAGAAGCTCCTCTTGAGTCTCTCTGTCCTTGCCCGGAAGATGCGGAACCGGGCAAGGACAGAGAGACTCAAGAGGAGCTTCTATCTGTTCATCATGTTTAGATGTGCACATAAAAGTGCTTTATACATTTTAAGAGCACAATAAAACATAGAAATTGTTGCATTCATACATTTTCGAACATGAGGAATACCAGGTTCTCTCTTAGAAATAAGATTTGAATTTCAAAGAGCTTAGCATTATTTGGTATTTCAGCTTCCCGTTTTAATGATTTCCACTGTATTTCAGTCATGGATTCTTCTGGATAAATTACCTGGATAACTAAAGGGTTGAAAGAAAATACTGAGTAGAAATAACAAAACTGGTCTTTATGGTAGAAACAGAAAATCCTGGTTGCAGGGAAAAAAACTTCTTAGCAGCAAGTTGTAAAATAACAAAGTCTGTAAATTAAGAGAGAAGAAGGGAGAAAGAGACAGGCTAAGAGAAATCAACAGTTCTAGAAAAAAAACAAGTCACTGAGGAAAACTGAGGGCTTAAATACAGCATACAGTAAATATATAATTGGGGAAAACAAGACACAGGTAAACAGAGTCAAACTAACAAGACGAAACCAATCCAGCAATCCAGTCTTTAAGTCATGATGTGATGAATCCTGCTTCCAGGCCCAAAGTAGTCTGCATTTAATGAGGCTGTTGTGTTTTCAATGCTTTGTATCTTGTTCCATTAAATCTCAACAATCCCCTAAAAACAGTCAGTGATCACTGTCGGCCTCTCTCGGTTTTTATTATGGCTAATTATTTTAAAGCTCCGTTTCTAAACCTTTACGATGTAACTACAGCCCAGCCCATGCAGCAGTATATTAATGACTAACCTCGTATTGTGGATGGATTATCTCAGTTGTTCTCCTGACTGACGTTTGGTCCTTTTACAGCATCCTGCCATGCAAGTGCATTTGCCCCTAACCATTGGGAACCCTCACAATAGCTTTTATCGAGTGGAAAAACGTCCTCCGTTCATTAGCGTTCATCCTCCAGCTTCACTGTTTATATTATGCTAACATAGCTTTGTCACGCTAGCGATCACGTAGCACATCATTATATACCAGCTAGCCCAACTTCAGTAACTTTACAAAGTCACTGCTGTTTAGACTTCTTTAAGTTACTTGAAGACGTTTCACCTCTCATCCGAGAAGCTTCTTCAGTTCTAAGGTCAAATGGTGGAGAGTCCCAGATATAAACCTAGTAGGAGTAACCCCCCACAGAGGGACAAAAGGACCCCCTGATGATCCTCTAATCGCCTGAGCCAAGGTGTGAAACTGGGCGTGGGTCCCAATCAGCCAGAGTTTCGGGTGTGTTCATTGTGAAACCTGGCCCCACCTTATCATGCGAATTCCTGAGGCCAGATGGCCCAGGATGTGAGTGGGTGTTAAGGCGTCTGGGAAGGGATCTCAAAACTGGATTATAGATGGCAGAGAGTTGGTGTCGTAAACCCCCGCCTCTGTTCAAAGATGGTCGCTCACAGTGGACATAGATGGCTTCTGGCTTAGAACTGAAGAAGCTTCTCGGATGAGAGGTGAAACGTCTTCAAGTAACTTATTAAAGAAGTCCAGACGCTTTTCTTTGCAAGCTCCTTTGACTACGATGACCTGGATGACTGAGAACCTTCACAGACTCACTGCTGTTTACTTTCCTGTCTTCATTTATATTGGAAGTAGGGATGGGTACCTGGCACCGGTTCTGAAATAAACGATAGTAACCAGACTGAAAAGCAGCGCACATTTCGGTGCTTTATTTCATTGCTTTTTTTTCCCCAGATATGTCAAACAGCGATTTTTTAAAATCCGAGAAATGCACCGTATTTGATAGCTTGCTGCAAGACCTCCCTCCGAGTGCGGGTGTGGTACCTGTTATTGGACCCGGAGTTAGCAACATTCCCCAAGAAGCCGAAGAGTAGAGTCCTGGCCCCTGCATTAAACTAATGCACGTAAGGTGAACTAGCAAACACTGTCGTAGTTACATACGGCTGTCTTCTTGTTTGAGGCAGATACTCCCTTCATCCTGGCCAAAAAGGCTAAAATGACCAAAGAAAAAGTGGAAAACAGCTAAACAAGAGAAGTTTTTTGACAAAGTTTTTTTTTCATTGATTAAGCACTGCTTCCAGCCAAGAGTGATACCATATATGCCCTATAGATGCAGAAAAGGCTAACATTGTTATGTTTTTACAAAAAAACAGCTAAACATGAGAGGTTTTTGGACAAAGTTTGTGTTTGAGCACCGTTTAAGCACCGGTTTGGCACCGGTATCGGATAAAACCTAAACGATACCCATCCCTAGTTGGAAGAGATTGCAGAGCTCTACGTTTTAGTTTGTTTCATAAATCCCTCAGTGAGAATATGGTATTTTATATTTAGATGAAAGTTAACTCCCTGCTAACTTCTAACTCCGTTAAATGTCATAAATTCCGTTTTCATGGATGCCTGGATGTTAAACTTAATTGTTACACCTGGTAGAGCAGCCACACTGAACATTTTATTACAGACTAAAGAATAGGCAGTTTTTCTACTCTCAGTGATGCCGCAGTGATCGTTTGACTTAGGGACCTGCAGCGGAGTTTGGGCCCAGACATGAACGTCAGACTTAAAGACCGGATATCTCTAAAGAGGTTCAAAAGTCCACACTGTGAAACTACAACAAACTAAGAATAAAAAAGAAACAATAAATGACAGAACAAATCCCAGAGCCAGGTACCACAGAATTTTCTGTATTTGTTTGTTTGTTTTTTAACCATTTTTCATTTACAGTAACACTAAAAACCCTCACAAAAATAGAGGCAAAAAAAATGAACAGGACATTGTTCTTCACAGATGTTTTTTTTTCAGTGTGTAAACAAAATGAGATCTGTTTTTTGGCAGACTACAAATATCTGTAGAAATACTCTTATCATGTACACTGTAGCTCTGAAGCAGTTTTTCATTTGGTTGATTATTTTTAACCCTTCAGGCAGATTATTGTAACTGAGCTCATATTGGAATACCATTTGGCAGCTGAAATCTTTCAGAGCTGAAAAAGCCTTTTTAAAACGCTAAAAGGCAAAGCATTTTTTTGGCAAATGGAAGGTTTTCATAAACAACTCTAGATCTGGATTGGGTGTTTCTGTTTTGCTTTTTTCCCCAGAGTAACCCCTAATGAAGACATGATTGTGATGGTGAAATCCTTTTAATTAAATAAAGCAGTCTGATGAATGTTCTTTCATTACTGCCTCAGATTCCCCACTGAGGGTATTTATTACTCACAGAGGAAGATATACAAACACGCACACAAAGGCTCAGAGAAATATTTGCATACACACTCATTCTTGTGGGGCTTATGCCACTCATTTTCACCCACCTGGCATCGCTGTGTAACAGATGGGTGACATGTTTGGTGCCAGAAATAGAATATAACAGGCGATATCCCACTGTGCGCGCACACTAACAAAGCCATTCACTTTTCTCTGCACTTATTCAATGTGACTTCCACTCACTTATCATGTGTATGATTTGCCAGCTGTCTGGTCTTTTAGTGTGTATGTGTGGGTGCATTCAAAAAGACCAAACAGCCATTTGCACACTCAGGAAGCATGCATTTGTGAAATTAGTTAAATCTGTGCTGTTGTCATATGTAGTGGAGCACGCATTCCTCCTACCAGTATTGTGGCTATGAGTAGATATATTGTAACACAAAAATCCCAGAGACCCCTTCTCTTCCCTGACGAACCTGTGCATTTTTATTTTATTTACAGTGCTTTCAAAAACAACTCTGAGAAGAACGTATGGTATGAGAGATCTTGCATTTGTGAAACATTTGATCTTTATTAGCTTTGTCTAATTTATTCATGTGTGTTTTTTATTGTCATTTTTAGTACCCCAGACTTATAAAGGGTTATATAGGTGTGATCCCTTTCCTGGAAACATCTTAGTGACATATTATATTATATATCTTCTCTGCAACTTGTCATTGATTCTCTGAATGTCTGCACTGCTAATAACGATATGAATGCTACCGAAACCTCCCACAGGTGCTGAGTTCCTTTGAAATCTTGTGACTGTGAAAGCATGTCGTTGTGACAGTCTTTACACTTGTCAAACCATGGATGAGTGCTTTCATCAGGATTGAAATATTTCATTTCAGAAAAAAGAGATGACAACTCAGAACTGCTTTGTACTGATTTACAGTGAACTACCCCAGAATCTAAACCTATTTTTGATCTGATTCAGATCTCACAACTTAATGAAAATTTGTTTCCATTACTGTTTTTTATCTATAACTAGAGCTGGGCAATATAAGATTTTTTCATATCACGATATGTTTTTTTCATTTCAGGCGATAACGATATATATCACGATATAAGCCAAATAACTATATTTGTAAGATTTAAATGTGCCGTTGCTCACAGGTAAAATGTGAAATAATCAGAAGCTTGTTTTGATTTAAATATTTATTTCCCATAATAAGTTCAACAGGGTAAATGTACTTAAGGAACATGAGACTTTTTCAGATAAATAAAGGCAAATATTGCAAACTACACAAAAGGCAGCCGCTAAAGCGTTTAAGTTTCAAAATAGAACAAACAAAACAGACTAAATTGTCAATTCCACTTAGAAACAAAATATTAATTCTAAAAATAAATCTTAGTTTGTTTTACAGAAGAACAGACAAAATTGACTAACTTTTGTCAATATCAAATAAACTGAGAACTAAAAGGAAATTCTCAATCTCTCCTTGTTGTATAGCTTAGCTTTTCAAACAGGTTTAACAGTTACTTTAGTCTGACAAAAGCCGAATGACGAATTAGCGCTTTGAGTCAGAGATTGAGCATGCACCGGTTTATTGTATTTCCAGACTTGAAATAGCTGAAATACCTTCACACTACGGAACGTCTATGGCTCTTCCGTTCAACAATCTCTCCGGCATTGGAACCATCATCTGTTTTCTCTTCGGTAACCTTCGGTCACGCTCTCGGTTGATTTTTCTCTAGTCGGCACACTTATTTCCTCCATTATCCGGGCGGCACGGCTGCTGGCTGCTTCCCAAACAAATACACATGTGCGGCTTGGCACTTGTGCTGTACGTAACAAGTCACGTGACGTGACGCTGCGGCTGTGATTGGTTCGGCTCTGCGCTAGTTAATTTGGATTGGCTGTCCTTTTTTTTTTAAGAGGACAAGAGAGATGAGGCCTATCGCAATAGTTTAACTTTTCTATCGAGAAAAAGTTATTTCGCAATACATATCGTTATCGTTCTATCGCCCAGCTCTATCTATAACTAATCCGAATTTATACTTTCTGTTAAACTCATTTTGAAATCACAACATCTTCTTTTATTTTGCCTTATTCACCGGAATGTACTTAAACACTCTGAAATCATATCTGATCCCAGTGGTTAAAAAATCAGGCTGGATATCTATACTGATATGGACTGGGTAATGTGTTAGGAACAAACAGATATGGCATTGTTTGTTGAAAATTATCAGTACACACAAGGCAGAATCCATTCCTTCACTTGGTTCTTAGTAGTTCGTATGGCCTTCACTTGCATGTATTCATGCCTGACAATGTCGGGGCATATTCCTAATGAGGTGACAAACGGTGTCTTGTAGGTGTTTCTCCAAAATCTGGAACAAGGTATCACTGGATCTGGTAGTGTGTGAGGAACCAAAACATAATCTACCAGAGATGTTTTACTGGAGTTTGCGAGGGGCCAGTCAATGAGTACTGACAATAAGTAATTGTACCCTTAGGCCCTGAGTAAATGTGGTTATCCCAGCTGGACTTTTGTCAAAGCTGGAACGGCACCTAAAGAAAGCTCCAGCCGATCCAGGAAAGAAGGACAACCGCTGCCCAAGCGAAAACCTGTAGTGATCCTATATGTGTCAGGAGTATCGGAGCAGTTGAGACACATTTTTTCTAAACACCGGGTCTCTGTGACTTTTAAACCCCAAAACACGCTGCGCCAAAAACTGGTCCACCCCAAGGATTGGGTCCCCCAACAGAGTAACATAGTGTACGCTGTTAAGTGCCAGGATTTATACATTGGGGAAACCAAACAACCTCTGGCGAAGCAGATGGCACAACACAGAAGAGCCAACTCGTCAGGCCAGGACTCTGCAGTCTATTTACACCTACAGGCCAGTGGACACTCTTTCAAGGATGAGGATGTACACATCCTGGACAGGGAGGACTCTTTAACGTTTGTCACTTGTGCTCAGGGTGAACCTGCTCTCACCTGTGAAAAGCACAGAGTGCCAGAGGTGAACCTGCCAATTTTGGTAATCTATAGCATGTGCCAATCAGGCGCCACGATGCCGGATAGTGAGCACAGGGCTCAGTATATGACACTGGGCCCTCTGTCCACCCTCAGTCAGACACATTTACACCAGTTTCCTGCTGGACATTATTTTGTAGCTCTGCAACTGGAGGATGTGTTAAAATAGATTTACTTCCCAAGAAAAGTGATTCCAAACTGCATTTTTATAGACATATTTTATTAGTGTGTTAATGTTTGTGTGAATGGGTGGATGACTGGATGTGTAAAGTGCTTTGGGGTCCTTAGGGACTAGTAAAGCGCCATACAAATACAGGCCATTTACCATAGTTTTTATATAGTGAATTAAAACAATATTTTAAAAAAGAATACTCACATTGATATGTAGACTTGATTTTGTAATGACTGAGCTTTTAACCCTTTAAAGCCGGTCAGAGCGGGCATGCTCCGTTTTGCGTAACTATTTTTAAATCCCTGTAGAACCGGAACCATGTAAGCTAGCACAATATTTTTTTTGCATATGAAACCGGAGGAGTTGTACTTACATCTTATGCCATCAGCTTGTCCTAGGTCACGGTTTCCGTCCACATATCGCTTTGCAAATATTGCATAAAAAGCGCTTGCAGGAACAAAAACATAATATTCCAGAAACAGGTTTTGCCGATCCGATCAGCTGTTTGTAACACTTCCCACATTGAAAAAGACATCAGGCGAACTATCGCATGTCCGCCATTACCTGCCCGAAACCGGAAGTGACGTCATTTTCGCGGAAAATTTAGTTTTTTACTTGTAGGCCTTAAAAGCCTATACTGGTGTTTTTATAAGTCATGTTTGACTTCATGCTTTTCTGAATAGTTTCTGTGATGCTTAGAACTCAAATTGCACTGCTTAAAATAGTTTATTTTGATGCACATGCTGCTTTCTTTGCAAATTTGCATCATAGGTTTGTTTTTCGTTTTTCCTGCAGTATATAAAAATTGGTGTATCTCAAAAATAAAACTATGAAGACGCTCAAAATAAATTTCCTGTGGTGGGAAACTATCTTTTGCAACTTTTTTGTATTTAACGTTTTGAGGGATAAACCTCTTAAATTTCTCCAAGTAGAAATATATGTAAATAAAAAAATAAAAAAAACGATTTTCAATTTTTTTGTAGTTTATTGCACTTTTTTGCAATTAATGTAGTTACTATGGACTTAATGCATACATATTATTAAAATCTGGGCTATAACAGTTGTATTGATGTATAGCAACTTGAAATGGTTCCAAAAATAGCACCACACCATGTAAAAATATAAAGTAAGCTCTGGCGGCCTTGGTTCTATGGTAGGTCTTAAAGGATTAAACAAAACTGTTAATTATTCACAGGCAACCCTTACGCCATTTAGCACAACACTTTTTTTTTCCAATTTCTGTTTAAAGCGTTGTAACAATGCCACTCATCACAATGTGTTGATGGCTGTAAATAAAGAACCCTAACCCTGATTAAACAAGCTGCAGTTATAAGTCATGTTTTATCTACAGAGAGCATGTTAGTGACTGTGTTTTCATGTTTGAGTGCAACAAAAGACGTGCTCAGCTGAGTCACATCACTTTTCATGCTCCAGCAATTAAATATGGTTGACCATTTGATCCATTCTCACTGTAAAAAGACAATTATGTGTCAGAAATAATTGTCTCTAATTTTCCCCTTCAGAGGTAATTACCCTTCTTTCATATTCCTCACACCAAGTTTCTTTGAGTCAGTTCTGCTTGTTTTCTCAAACTATATGTTTGAACTTTGCTGAGCATTGCTTTGATGGATAAGACCTTCTCTATCAGCCAAGATGTCAGTCACACAATTAACTACACCATTTTCATGCCTTCAATCCTTTGCTTTATCAAAGAAAAAAAGATGATGACCATTTTTTATTCTCTATTCATGCTCCTGCTTTGTTGTCTGTTCAGCATCTATTCTGACCTCCTGACCCAGTATGAACCATCCAGATCCCTCAGGTCATCTGGATCCGGTCTTTTATCAGTTCCCAGAGTCAGAACCAGACACGGAGAAGCTGCATTCAGCTTTTATGCTCCTTATATCTGGAACAAACTCCCAGAAAGCCTCAGATCAGCTGAAACACTCAGTTTATTTAAATCCAGGTTGAAGACTCACCTGTTCTCAGCTGCATTTGAATAAAGCACCAAATCCACACTTTAAGCTTAAATTTCAAAACTTACATTTAACTACTGATTTTATCTACTGTTCTGATTTTATCTGTTTTGATTTTATATACTGTTTTGTTTGTTTGTTTGTTTGTTTGTTTGTTAATTAGTTAGTTAGTTTATTTGCTTGTTTTAATCAATTTTAAATCATGCTTTTTATTTGTTCTTGTTTCTAATGTCTCTGTAAAGCACTTTGAATCACCTTGTTGTTGAATTGTGCTATACAAATAAACTTGCCTTGCCTTGCCTTGCCTTGCCTTGCCTTGCCTATTCATTCTACATTTGTTTTCTTTTCCATTTGCAGGTGAAGGGGCGTTGTATTGAAATATGGATCTAAGAAAAAACAAGAACAAACATACACTCAACGCACTCGAAAGAACACGTGACAGAGAGAAGTTTTGTTTTGTTTTTACAGCATGTAGCTTTGCATATCTATGATGTTAATCTCTCGTTCGACCACATTCCAAAGGTGCTGTTTTTGATTGATGACCGTGGCCCTTTGCACACTGAACTCTTCGAGCAATCACTTTGAGACGATTTAAACTTTTTGACATGGTGGGTTATCCTGCTGAAGCAGCCATCAGACGTTGTGTACACTAAGGCCATAATGGAATTGAAAGGGTCAGCAACAAGCTTAGGTAGGCTGTGGCAAATTATGTTCAGTTGATACTAGTGCGCTAAAGTGTGCCAAAAAGTATCTCTCACACCATTACACTAGCGACTTGAACCAGTGACAGGAGACAGCCTGGATCGATGCTTTCAAAGTGTTTACATCACATTCAGACTCATGGAAGTTCTTGGCAAATCTGATTTCATCACTTTAGACTCATCACCAATTGGGATAAATTCACATGACCTGTAGCTTAAGTTTTCTGTTCTTACCCGATGTCCTCTCCTGCTGCCATAAACCATCTGATTCAGGGTTACACGTGTTGTCCGTTCCAAGATGCTCTTCTAGATCCCTGTGTTGTCATGACTGGTCATTTGAGTCCCTGTTTTCTTCCTATCAGCTTGAATCAGTCTTGTCATTCATTTCTGATTTCCTGGTATCAATAAGTCATTTCAAGCAGAAAACTGCTGCTCACACAGTGTTTTCTCCTGATCAGACCATTCTCTTTAAACTCTATAGATGATTGTGGGAAAATCCCAGCAGATCAGCAGATACTCAGACCAGTCTGTCTGACATCAACAACCACGCACACTGAAAATTCACTTGAATTGCCATTCTTTCTATCCTGATGATCACTTTCAACTTCAGTGGATCATGTTGACCGTGTCTATATGCCTACATGCACTAAGTTGCTGCCATATGATTGGCTGATGAGATATTTGTGTGAATTAGCAGTTTATACTGCTAAAACTGTAGATTCTCACATTAAATATAACCAGTTCAGTAATCCACGCGAGTCAAAAGCTGAGGCTTCCTGCTGCTCTAAAAGGTCAGACATTTTTTTAGTCCTCAGAAAGAGAGAGGAAATATCTTCTAATACTAATATATTCATCAATATATTTACCACTGGCTATGAGCATCCCACCTGATGTTAAAACCTTTTCTTTGTGAGCGGGGACCACAGCTGCTAAGACACTTATGCAGTCAGTAACCCGTTTAAGGTTGTCTCTGGAGCGTCCTCAGTTAGTTTAAGCAAAACAACCACTCCCAAATAAAAAACAGGAAGCACTGTGAGAGTGTTAAACATCATCCAAGGCAGCTTACTCTCTTGCCAGTATTTACTTTTAGGAGAAACAGGAGGAAACATAAGTTCAATGTGCAGGATTTTGTTATTTACCCAGTCAAAAACCATTCTAATATACTTGAGATAAATTAAAAAATAATAATTGTACCCCCAATTATGTAGATGTACTACATATGTAACATTCATTCCATTGTTTGGGAAAATTCATTTAGATGTTTAGAAATCAACATCACATGAAAACGTTTTTGAACACAAATGTCTGTTTAACAATTTGAATATACATGAAATGTTTCTGAATGTTTTGTAATGGTTATAACTTGTTACTGTAATCTGCATAACAGTCATAATAAAATAATGTGATATTTAGCATCACCATGCATCATAGCCTTTATGCCTATGTTCTCAATACAAACAATGGAAGTAAGAAAGATTGTTTTATACCATTATTATCACTTTGTCCATCAGATCAATCTATTCCTCGAAGGAAAGGTCAGAGGTCAAAGGTGACATGATTCAAGTGATTTTTTTACTTTTATACACTACTTTCTATATGTTGACAACACATGGGAATCATAGTTTCTAAGATACAAGACTTTTTGCCAATTTTCAACCAATGAGACATTAAGTGAGTTAAGTTTTAATAGATTGTTAACATGACTCCACTCTACACCCCTAAAAAGTTTTATCTGAATTAATTCGACTTTTTGAGCTATCATATTTGCAGACAGAACCTCTCCCTGGCAGAGGTAATGACATCAAACTCTTGAAAGAAAATCCATGCAGGACTATATAAGAAGAATAAACAAAGACCTATTTAAACTTTTCACAAGAGAAAAAACAAGGGTAGAAGTCATAACTTCTATTCAAGTGTCCCAGCGAGTCATGGCCATGCCAAAGAATTTAGGGAGCAATGATTTAATTATTTTCCGAAATGCTTTTCTAGCTCTGACATGTGAAAATGTCTTTCTGTGAAAAAGACCTGTCGTAATTATCCTGATCTAAGGTGTGACAAAACTATCAGAGTGGCAGCCATATGTGATATTGTGAAATCACACAAATAAACAAAGAGGAACGCAGCAGTGAATCCCTTCAAATGTGTAGCCAATAAATTTCTTATAACCACATCTTTCCCCTTGGCCTAGTGGGTTGTTAGAGAGAGCTGGGCGTTTTTAAGCAGAACTGTCTGCTGGCAAAAAGACGCAAAGGAAACCTAAATACCTAAAAAGCTCAACTGCAGGATGTATTCTGTTCTCACAATTGTGTGTCATACGTACAGCTGTAGCTGTAGTTCACATGGTTTATGGACACCCACGAGTCTCTGACACCCAGGAACATGACTGCACACACACTCGTGAGCTTGCACAGAGGCTCGCAACAGCTGTGGGTTATTAAGAGATAAGGAGATCAAAGGGTCAAAAACCACTGCTGGTTTTGACACAAAGACAACTATCTCTCTCTGTGTCATACAGACACACACACATACTCGTTTTCACATCTTAGTGAGGGCATCAGACTGACATAATGATGTCCCTAGCCCCCTTACCCCAACCATGACCCCAAACCACTTTTTGAGCCTTTGCCTTAAAATTCAAAAGTACCAGCATTTGGTCCCCTTGATGATGATGTTTAAACAAGGACACACACACACACACACACACACACACTCTAACAGGACTGCGCTCTGGAGGGTATCCAGACATTTTCACAGGGCCTCGTGTACAACTAGCGTACAATTGACAGCTATGCACATTATTGTATACTCATCAAACGTAGAAGCGATAACAGAAGCAAAAAACGTTCAGGGGAATGTGCGCCTGGCAGACCTGACAGTGCATGGATGTATTTAAAAAAAATAGCATAATGGGATCTAGGGGAGGGGGATCTACATTTTACATTTTGCCAAGGTGTGAGCATTTTTCTGTGAATTTATGTATGCAATTTTCAGGCTGTCACGTGTGCCTCTGTGATTTCTTTATATAATGTTGCATAATGGTGTGTCTGCCTTTCTGAATGAAATTTCATTCCTCCTGGTGTTTTGATTATTTTTCAGACATGTTGTGTGTGTGCGCACAACTGTGAGTCACGTGTGTGTTATTTAAAGAAGGGATTAGGGCCACCAGAGACTCAACACCTGATTAATGCAGAGAGCAATGGATTGGAAAGTGGATTTGAGCCAATGGATTTTAAACATGCACGCACATCAGCACACCCTAAATACTTCACACGCCATACCAGAAGACTGCCATTAAATACAGTGACAATAATCACCTTTACTCATTTACTGTGGAGGATTAAAAGTGCCAAAAGTTAATATTGCCAGGAATTCTTTTAAAATGCTTAAAAAATATATAAACATGAGGTGAGGTTGTCTTTATAAGATATTATAACGTCATCATGTTGCCGAGCAACCACGTAACAAGTTAAACAGACCTGTTCTCTGTATTTATGTAAAAATGTTTCTTTCATAATAATAATAATAAAGTCTCATTTGTAGCCACAACAAATAAAATATGAATGATTTACAGTCTGGAATTCTTGAACAATGTCCTTTGGATAGTCTAATCTAACAACTCCACTTTTGGGTAAAATGAAATACAGCATGTCAGCACAAACACCCCAAACCAGCCATCAAAGATGTTGGGCAATAATGTGATCTTGTTTCACATCCACGGGACCTGCACACCTTGCAGCCATTGAGTCAGCCTCACACTTGGTGCTAGAATACTTCTGCAGAGGATTTTATGGTTGTCTGTCTGACAGGTAAAGCGTGGCTGAAACTGGATCATGCAACAGGAGAATGATCCCAAGCACAGCAGCAAGTCTAAAACAGAATGGCTGAAAAAGAAAAGAACCAGGGTTTTGCAGTGGTCCAGTCAAAGTCCCGACCCTAAGCTGACTGAAATGCTGTCGTGGGACGTTCAGAGAGCTGCGCACAAATAAATGACCACAAACCTCAATGAATTGACAAGCGATAACTTTATTTATCTTTGCTAAAGGTTCGTCTACAACCTGCTGAGTCATGGGGTGTATATAGCTTTTCACAGGGTTGTGTCATGACACCATCAGGTTGTCTGTTTTTAGCCTTCATGCAAGTTTTATGAGTTAACAATATCTGTGTGTATCTTTAAATGATACTGGATTTATTGATAATGGTGTATTTATGAACAAACGTATTAAATTCCTATTTTTGATGTTTGGCATTAATGGTCCTCCATACATGCAACACTGGGTAAGACAGACAAAAATGATTTTGTGTATTATGAACCCAGATACAAAAGGTTTGTGGCTTTTGTGTCTGTATCTATTGACATTTGACAAAAACAAGCAGACAAAAAAAACCCACATAAAGGTAAAATGGGAACGGGGAACAAACACATCAATGAGTCAGGAAGGCAGTCAGTGAAAAGCACAGTTCCCTAGGCACGTTATCCCTGGAGGGCTTAACCTGGGGGTTGTGGTCATAACCTGGTTAGTGGCTCTGGTTGCTCTTAGAGGGTGTTCTCCTTGTGGCTGCGTGCAGGTCTGTGCTGGCGGACGTAGGTTAGTGGCCTGGTAGCCCCTGAGTGGACCCGGTGCAGGTGTGCGGGCTTGGGGTTCAGGGGTGCTTCGCCTCCGTGCTAGGGCTCTTGCTGGGCCTTGGGGGCTTCGGTCCTCGTTGGTGTGTTGCCGAGGTTGCGGGCGGGTGGGTGCACGGGGGCTCAGCCCTGGCGCAGGGGGCCTCTGGCGCAACGGCCTAACTAGGGGGCTCTTCAACTGACAGGGAGTTTGTTCCATCCTTGCAGGAGTCCACTCTGCAGGTGGGGGAGAGTCATAGGAGAGGGGAAGAATAAACTTAACCTGGGTGTCTACTGTCTTGTGCAGTCTGGGAGATGATTGAATGTTAGGGTGGGTACAGTTTCCTCTGCGGTGGGGTCGGGTGGACTGCCCCGGGTCCTGTATGGCTGGGCGGTCCTACTGCCGTAGGCCCCGTTCTGGATGGGCCTGGGATCCCTTGCCTTGGTGGGTGCCGAAGGACGGGGGTGCCTACTGGGAGCAAGATGGCCCCAGGGAGGGGCATCTTGCTCCTCCCTTCTTTTCCTCCCCATCCCCGGCTGCCTCCCTCTTCCCGCTCCAACACACCCACCCACACAAGTAGGGCCTTGGAGTGCGGGTGTGTCACCAGCAGTGTTGGGTAAGTTACTTTAAAATAGTAACTTAGTTACATTACTAGTTACTTCTCTCAAAAGTAACTCAGTTACTTCAACTTACTCGTTACTTTCAAAGTAACTAGTTACTAGGGAAAGTAACTTTGGTTTTACTCAGAATTCTCTTGTTAATGTGTTTCTTCCATAACTTTGCCAGTCTTCTAGCTTGCTTACTTGCCACAAGTGCACTGTGCCACCTACCAATAGAAAGGAAAAGATAATGTGCATATTTCCACGAGAGAAATCCCACGCCTGGACCGTCATTGACTGCTGCCATGATTCTAGCCTATGTCACAGAGTCATGTGCGCCTTTTACATCCAACACAAAAACTGCAGTCGTGGTGCTTTCGATTGTACTCAGAACTCGGAAATTCTGCCTTCTGAATAGGAAGATGTAGGTAGCACCAGACTGCAGATGAGCTGCATACAGGGCTGGACTGGGACAGAAAATTGGCCCGGGCATTTTGACTAGAGACCGGCCCACCATTATAGGAAAAATCATAAAGCCTTTGAATGAAAATAAACACTGTTGTGTCAGTGATGTACACTGTTTTGATGGTATATATGCACCAATCTATCAATTGTTTGTTGTAAGATTCAGATAATTATTTTTTAAAAGTTAGACATTTTAAATGAGAATAAGAAAGAAAAGTATTTCTTTGTGCCCCCCTTTCCCCGTTAATGCCCTACATGCCCCCCTGGCAACACTTGCTAGATCCGCACCTGCACAGTTACCAGCTGTCAGCTACCTAGAAAAGGATCCTGGTGTTATTTGTCTCTCAGAAACAGTTTCATAACTTCCCTTCAACTCATTCATGTCACCTAAAAGGTAAACCTGTTTCTCCATCACCTGTTCAGCTCTGATGATCCAGTAAGGACATCTCCTGGTTTCATCTTCATGTTTCCCTCTCACCAGATAACCAAACCATATCATGACCAGTAGGCCTGAACGATATATCGCATTTGCGATAATATCGCGACATGATCAAGTGCAATTTTCTTACCGCAAAGGCTCTGTTTACGTGACATGCGCGAGTAAAACATGTGATATGATCAAACGAGATTGTCTAACCACAGAGGCTGCACTCTGGTCACGTGACACGGGGAGCAAAGTTTTGAAACAGTCTAGCAAAGCTGTAGCCTACACAATGGCCTCAGGTTCAACAGAACCAGAGCCTGCGGGGATGCTAGTACCAAAGACAAACTGCACATCAGCCGTGTGGGAATATTTTGGGTTTAAAAGAGATGATGTCGCACAGAGTCAGGTACTGTGTAAAACCTGTCTTGGTAGAGTTTCTAAATCTCGGGGAAAACACTACGAATTTGTACCAGCACCTTAAGACTCAGCACAAAACAGAGTATGATAGATGTATGGCTAAAAAATCTAGTAGTGTGCAGAATAAACCTAGTAACGTTACTCGGCAAGGATCACTGACCGAATTGTTTGAAGGTGTTACGCCATATGAACGCACTTCAAAACGGCACGTGGAAATCACCAAAGCAGTAACCCACTGCATCGCGAAAGACATGATGCCCGTCAATACGGTGACCAAGCCTGGGTTCAATAATTTGGTAACTACACTGGATAAGAGGTACAGAATGCCCTCCCGCACGTATTTCAGTCAGACTGCAATACCCGAGCTACATATGCAATGTAGGCGGAGGGTTGCAGCGGAGTTAAAGGCTGTTGAGTTTTTTGCGGCGACAACAGACATGTGGTCAAGCCATACAGCAGAGCCCTATCAAAGTCTGACGGTGCATTACATTACCGAAGACCTCCACCTCGAAGCTCGCAGCCTACAAACGGCCTACTTCCCCGAAGACCACACAGGGGAAAACATTGCTGCTGGCCTGAGAGAGGGGCTTGCGTGTTGGGATCTCCCTGAAGACAACCTTGTCTGCATAACGACGGACAACGCGTCAAATATGGTGAAAGCAGCACAGCTGAACGAATGGACCAGGCTCCAGTGTTTCGGACACAGATTACATCTTGCTATTGGTAAGTTACTGCCGTGAGAGGGAGAGAGAGAGAGAGAGAGAGAGAGTGTGTGCGTGCGTGTGCATGCATGTATGCGCGAGCCTGTGTATCACTCTCTCCCACAAACACACCACAATATTATTTATCTTGTTCTTTACTGCTGTTAATTCTAGATATGTTATGTCAACCCCACACTGATGTACCCACCTCTTCTTATGTATTTTCATTTTTGTATTTTCTCCATCTTCTGGCAACATCAGTCTTGGCTGAAGATGCTGAGGACACTGATCTGACTAGATCAATTAAAACCAAGGTCCTGGCATACCTCAACAACAAGTATAGTGACCTCAACACCCAGGAGCTTTTGGATGTTGCGTCGTTCATGGACCCTAGGTTCAAAACGCAATACATCAGCGCAGACAACCTTCCTGCCATTAAGGCCCGACTGAGGACAGAAATGGTGGAATCGGCTAGACGTACACATAATCAGGTAAATCCTTGAAAATTATATTTCCACAAACACATAATATTTATATATAAGCTAACTGCAAAACTAATGTCTCTCTTCGCATCTGGCAGGAGAAGAGGTCTCGCACTGAAACTGCTCAAAATTCTCCAAGTGCACAGGCCTCTGGGGGAAAGGCAAAGAAGACTCTTGGTAGTCTTTTTAAAACCAGTGCGGCCTCTTCAGCTTTGCCTCTGCCACTTGAAGATGTCGTGGAGGCAGAGTTGAATAATTACCTGTTGACCCCTGTCATTGACGGAGAGGATGATCCCTTAGCCTGGTGGAAGGTGCACAACATTCACTTTCCACGACTGTGCAAGATGGCCCGCAAATATCTGTGTGTGCCAGCCACAAGTGCCCCCTCAGAGCGTCTGTTCAGCACTGGAGGGAATATAGTGACCTGCACTCGCTCATCCTTAAAGCCAGCAAAAGTAGATATGCTGGTCTTCCTAGCAAAAAACCTGTGAGATGATTATGGCTAGCTGAGCCATACTCATTGTGCACTTTAGTTTGTGCTGTGTTGCTGTTACTTACTGCAGATAATCAAGATGTTCAGCCAGTTTTAATTTAAAGGCGTGTTTGTGTGTGTGTTTATACAATTGCTATTATGTTTGCACTTTATGTGTAATGTTACTGACTGCAGAGATCAGTAAGATGTGTGTATTTTTTATTTATTAGTTTTATTTATTTAATATTATTTTTTAATTTAATGACTGTCTAGTAGTTCACAGATGTCGAAAAACTGAGTGTGGTAAAGCCACTGATTTTTTTATGTATATTTCTGCAACCTGCACATTGTACTGACTTTCATTTTAATGTTTACACCAGGGTTCCTTGTCAGCACTTTATGCTCAGATGTTTGTAAGCTAAAAATAAACTATTGTGTATGTTCAAATATACTGTTGTGATTGAAGAAGTTAAATAAAAATGTCAGTCATCAATTCATGCATCACCTCATGTCATCATAACAGAGGTCTGTCTTCCAGGAAAGAACAGTTTAAAATTAATGTAATATAGTATTGGCCATGCTATATGATGTATTGCTTGTCTTTGTTTAATAATACAGAAGAGAAAGACCTTAAAAAATAATCGCATCGCAATCGCAATATTGGGGCAAAAAATCGCAATTAGATTATTTTCCATAATCGTTCAGCCCTAATGACCAGCAGCTTTTTTGCAGCTGTGGCTCCAGCAAACATCAGCTGATACTAGAAATTAATATTAAATAAATTCTAACAATAGCTGATCAAGCTTAAATGTGCTGCTGTTGTTTAGCGCGACATCCGCTGGTTTCCTCTTTCGGCGCAAAGTGAGCGATAAACAAACAAGAGAGCCGATCAGCTGATCATTGATCAGTTTTCATGACTGAAGTAGAAACGGGAGAGGGAGGGGGGAGAATGAAAGAAGAAGAGGCAGCTGTGCAGCAAAGACACAGAATAAATCCAGCTTTGTGCCTTTTTCATTGTAGCTGAATTACGGGACAAACTGTTCCTTTTCACCTCAATAAGAAACGCGTAATATTTTCTCTGAATACCAAACGGGACGGTTGGCAACTCTAATAACTTATGAACAAAATAAAGTTCAACATCAGTATCATAGCACCCACCTAGCTGTATAGAAACCCCGTCATGCTAGCTAGCACGCAGTACGGAAAAAGTCAGAATAACGAAAATAAACTCCACCTAAACTCGGTTTATATCTGACCCAGAGAGAGTGCAGGTCATAACTTCTTACCTGAAGTTCAGTTCACACTTGGACCGGCGGCCGCCTCGGGTCTCTTTTCCTTCTGCGTCCCTTTTCCTTCATCCACCTGCGGGCCTCCACCACTTGCTAATGTTACTGAATCTGTGGAAGCTCCGCGATAGCCACCACACGAAGTAACGAGTAACGACCCTATCTAAATCCCAGTAACGACTAACGCGTTCCTGATTTTGGCATAATAACTAGTTACCGTGCTCGTTACCACAATAATAACGTAGTTACTGTAACGCGTTACTTAATAACGCGTTAGTCCCAACACTGGTCACCAGGGTGCAGGGGAGGCATCCCCCCCCCCCCTTTCCTCTTCTGGCCACCTGTGCCTCAATTTTATTCCACAACTTAGACATCCACATTACTTACACTCTCATAACACATACATATATGGCCTTGAGGGTGGGCACGTTAACGGCATCCAGTTGACGGTCTGTGTATTCAACCCTACCTCTGGCGCTGGTGCCCACCTCTCAATTTTAAATCCATGTAGACATTGAGGGTTCTCAGGAGGGGCCGTGCTAACACCTGCTGATCTCTGGCAGCAGCACCATGCTCTCCCGTGTTTTAAATGCACCTTAGAACAACACGCAGTAACACTACACATGAGTGAGAGGAGGGAGGTTTTGGGTCTTCACACACCCCTGTTCTCTGCTGGCTATCGGGGAAGGGGGGCTGGGAGGAGGTGTTGGCCGTCCGATTGGGATCTAGGATGCGGGGCCTCCCTGCTGCTGCGGAGCCTGGGGCGGTCTGCTTGCCTCCACCCCGAGGGAAAGGGTAACATCTCCTGGGTCTAGGTGCCGTTTCCCCCTCCAGGGGCGAGGGTACCTGGACCCGGGATATAGAGTTTGTTTGGGGAGTGTGATTGTGTGTACATGTCCATTTATGTCTATCCCTACGTTGGGTGAATGCTGAGTATTTGTATATGTGTGCATGAGGGTGGGAATGCATGTTTGTGTCTGTGTATGCCTGTTTGTCTGTGTTTATTTGTCAGGTCGGGTCTTACACTCCACCTCTCTGGGAACTCCCAGGCCCTCCAAAGGCCCTCCCTGCCGGTAACTGATGCCATCAGGGGTTGGTGCGTTGGTGGTTCTTGGTGTCCGGGGCTGGGCGCTCAGGTATGTACCAGCTCACTCCCGGTGACTACTTGGCGGGGCCTGGTACCTGTTGCTCGGTCAGGCCTCTTCCGGGGCAAAGGGGGCCCTCTGGCCTCAGGACCTGCGGCTCGGTTCATTCTGGCACAGCTGGCTGCCGGCAGAGCCGGCGGGCACGTCACTGCAGCCCCATCTGGCTTCTGCTCCGTGGCTACTGGGTGACCCCTCATCTGGGGCTCTCCCCAGGAGGGTGGCCCTGATGATCCATTTCACAAAGTAAATCCATTGGGTATCCTTGTTGGTCTTCAAACAACAATTCTGATGGCTAAAGAACCAAATGGGACGGGCAAAAAAAAGGAAAAAAAAGAAAGAAAAAAAGCAGAGTTCAGAGGAGACAGAAATATATTTGTATTCATAATTTTTTACTGCATACAAGTCCACGTGGCATGCTTCAATGGAAGAATCTCATACAGATTGACATCCTTGAGTTGGCCCCACCCGCAGAGCAACACACTGACTGTCATCGCCTTTAAAATCAAAAAGGATCAGCAGAGACACAAATAAACACGGCTTCATGACAACCTGAACACAAAGGGAAAGACGGGAAATATAAGAACATCTCTAATATACATCAAGAAAATACATCCTGTGTTGAATCGGTACATTAAATCCACCCACATTTTCTTTTTAATCAAAGATGCTTCTGCCTAAAGTGGTTCATTCATGGTATGCTCCAAATACCAACAGTCACACTGGGTAGTTTGTGTCAAATATATCTGTGTATGTAATCGGTGCCTCCTCGGTGCAATCGTTGATTTTAGCTGTGCACTATAACGCTGCGGACCTGAGCTTTGCAATTGAGGGGTTCATATACAGCTCTGTTCACTTTAGCTTTAGAAATGTGAGCTTTGTGCAGTGATTCAGTGCATCTGCATGAATATTACTGCTGAGTCTCTTTATAAGAACAGATGTTTTGAAAATCAAAACTTACATGTTATATAATCATTAATTTTTTTACACAAGAAAGTCCACTGTACTGTATCAGAGAGTAACTAATCTGCAGAGAGTGTGAAAAAAGAAACAAAAAACCTGAAATGAAAATCTAGTAGAAATTTTGAAACTCTGTTCTGTAGACTTGCAGAAGATGCCTTTGAAGCCAGGCTGCTGGACCACAATATTCCAATATTCAACAATATTGTTATTTTAGTTAAGTGTATTAGACAAAAAAGAAGGGAAACATGCTGTCTTCATTTATTAAAATCCAAACTATAATATTATTGTGTTCATTTCACTTTTGTTAACGCTAAACAACCTGCCAATCACAACTGTCAACTACAACTGCACGTGTACCTTGCCTGTGTTGCAGTGGAGATGACGCACACAGTGGAGGCATTTTTTTCTCCATTACAAAATAACACTGAACAGACGACATTCCACTCAATCAACAGCGGCCCTGGTGAGTGACAGCTCTGAGAAAAAATATGAGCTTCAGAATGTTGCTGAACTGGTTTGTGCCCTTGTTGTTGTTTTTTTCTTCCCACAGCTTCATATACCTCACACGCATCGAAACACCAAGCCAGCATTTTAAGATTTACAATTTTAATTACCATGCTAATTTCTGAAGGGGCTCTTTTGAGGATCCAATTAAGGCTTACATGTGTCTGCATGGAAGGAGGGGTGCAACAAAAGCAAATGAGATAACGCCAATAGAACTTACAAAACATATGAAATGTTTAAACCAAGCAACTTTAAGTAAAAGTAAATAATTTTGATTTCTTTTTTTTTTTCTTTTTTTTTTGCTTGTCCCATTTGGATTTTTAGCCATCAGAATTGTTGTCTGAAGGCCAAGAAAGATGCTAGGCGGATTTACTTTACCAAGTGGATCATCATGTCCTTGCCATATTGGTCCATTTGATTGACCTTAAAAGAAAGAGTGGGAGAGAAAGAAAAATAGAGGAGAGAAAAGACTCAGCTGTCCATCTGCATCTTAAGGATAAAGGACACTCTTTTGAGGATGCCAATGTTCACATTTTGGACAGAGAGGACAGATGGTTTGAAAGAGGAATGAAAGAAGCCATCTATGTCCACTGTGAGCGACCATCTTTGAACAGAGGCGGTGGCTTACGACACCAACTCTCTGCCATCTACAATCCAGTTTTGAGATCCCTCCCCAGACGCCTTAACGCCCACTCACATCCTGGGCCATCTGACCTCAGGAATTCGCATGATAAGGTGGGGTCAGGTTTCACAATGAACTCACCCGAAACTCTGGCTGATTGGGACCCACACCCAGTTTCACACCTTGGCTCAGGCGATTAGAGGATCATCAGGGGGTCCTTTTGTCCCTCTGTGGGGGGATACTCCCACTAGGTTTATATCTGGGACTCTCCACCATTTGACCTTAGAACTGAAGAAGCTTCTCGGATGAGAGGTGAAACGTCTTCAAGTGACTTAAAGAAGTCCAGACGCTTTTCTTTGCAAGCTCCTTTGACTACGATGACCTGGATGACTGAGAACCTTCACAGACATTCTGCACTCTTTGTTAAATCTCACAAAATAAGGAAAATATAACAATTAATAGATCAAATTAAGTATAAAAGATAAAAACAGAGTTTGGACAATTCTAATGAGCTTAAAAGTTATTATTTGTATGACCACCTTTATTCTTCAACACAGTCTGAACTTGTCATTTCTTTTTTCTTTTTTTTTTTTTTCTTTTTTTTTTTTCTTTTTGGCCTGTCCCGTTTGGCTCTTTTGCCATCAGAATTGTTGTCTAAAGGCAAAGAAAGATGCCCAACGGATTTACTTTACCAAACTGACCATCCCAGCCTTGCCGTAATGGTCCATTTGATTCACCTTTTATTGTTTATTTTATTTTCACTTACTGAATACGGGACAGACTTGACTGGGGGAAAGAAGGGGAGAAAGAAAGAGGGAAAGAGAAACAGCTGAGAAGAGGGACGGGGGAGAAGGGCCAAAAACAAAAACCAACAGAATGAGCAGAGAAAAAAAAATGCATATATCAATCACCTGGGTCACCTGCTGAGAAAGAAAAAAGAAAGCAAGCAGAAGAGAACAAGAGTAATAGAATAAACAACATCACAATGATATATGGGAATATGACAGTAAATACTAAATGTTAAACATTATTGTGCAGGACATAAGATCAACAGAACACAGTGTGCTTTGAGGTAGGAGCCAAAAAGGGTGTAGTTTGTGGGTGTGATCACCCATGTGTACACCTGTGAGCATGGACGCGCTTGTTTTTTGTTTTTTAAAAGGTTCCTTCATGTAATAATCTGCTAGAGGGTGTGGGGGGGCCACAGCCCCGTCCTCCAGGGCATGAAGCAGGTATGGAGGAGATCAAAACTCCAGACATCCAGAGGCCCCCAGAACACAAGAGACCAAGGAAGACCAACAGAGGGGCAGCTGCGCCACTGTCCCGGAAAGAGCTGAGGAGAGTCCCAGATGAGGGCTCACTCAGCAGCCGCGGAGCAGAAGCCAGGGGGAGTTGCAGTGACGCGCCCGTGAGCTCCGCCGGCAGCCAGCTGCGCCTGAGTGACCGAGCCCCAGGCCGAGAGGCCGGTGGCACCCCACCTCCGAAGTGGCCCGAGCGAGCCCCAGGCTCCGGGCCCCGATAAGCGGCCGCCAAGGAGTGAGCCGGTGTGTACCTGGACGCCCATCCCCGGACACAAAGAACCACCAACGCACCGATGTCTGAGGGGGTCCGCCACTGGCAGGGGAAGTGGTGGTAGGGGGAGATATGCCTCCAAACCTTGGAGGGCCTGAGATGTCCCCAGAGAGGTGGCGCCTGACACCCAACCTGACATATAGACACAGACATACAGGCACACACAGATACAAACATCCATTCCCACCCTCATGCGCTCATATGCACTTACTCCACACTCAACCAACGTGGAGACAGACATAAAGAGACGTTGTACACACGATCACACTCCCCAAGCGTACTCTACAAACCGGGTCTAGGTGCCCCCGCCCCTGGAGGGGGGAACTGCACCCAGACCCAGGTGGTGTTTCCCTTTTCCCTGCGGTGGGGGGAGGCAGACCGCCCCGACTCCTGCTGCTGCGGAGTCGGGGCGGTCATTTCTTTAAGTAGTTGTCAGGAATAGTTCTCCCGGCTTCTTGAAGGACATCCAAAGCTCCTCTTTGGATGTTGCTACCATTTGTTCTGTTCTCTGTCATGATGATCCCACGCTGCCTCAGTATTCCTGAGGTCTGTGCTCTGGAAAGACCAATCCATGACTGATAGTGTTTGATTGACAAATGCTTTCACTGCAGTGGCAGTGTGCTTGAGATCATGGTCATGCTGAAATGGAGCCCCAAACGATGACATTTACTGTTGTACCTCCCAGTAAATACTGATCATGATTTGAACCAAAACTTTCACATTTGGATTTATCCCTTTATAACATCAGTTGACACTGGTCTTATACGGGGATCAACTGGATTTTGGAGCTTTGTATGATTAATGGCCCCAAGTAATCCTAATTGCTTTCATGATGGGTCAGACCAGCAGTTTGTTCACATTTTTTTAGGTATTAAATAGCAGAAATGATTCAATTTAATTAACATGCCTAAAATGCTTGGTTTTGTTGTTTTTGTTTTGTTTTGTTTTTTTGTTTTTTTTCACTTTTTTTGAGAATTAACCAAACATTCACAGTCTCCTGTATACATAGACTCTGGCACTCTAACCTCTTCAGGGCTGTAGCTTTGGCTTCTATTGGCCGATTGACACCTCTTTTTAATCGTTTGAGGCAGTAAAATCATGGTAATGATTCTGGATTCTCATCAGTTCAACCAATCAGAAGCTTCAAGGCCAGACACCACATGGCCCCAAATTTACAACACGCGGTGTAATCCAGTCACGTGTCTGTAACTGGGCCTGAAATTGCGATTGTTGACAGAAGTGGCTCTAATGCATTGTGTTGGTTCTGCCATTATCAGGAGGTACAGCGGCTCGTATGCAGATTTCTGTCTTACCGCATTTTCTCCACTTGTATTGTTGTGGTCTTCTTTTTTGGCTGGTTCAGTGAATTTTAGTCGGAGCATGTTGAAACTTGGTGTTAGCTTAACAGTTAGCTAGCTTAGCTAATTGTTTACATCGCTACATGAAGTCTAGATATTTTTTGTCTCAGTTGCGTGTGTTAAGCGGACTTTTGTGCAATTACGTAGTTGCTCTTTTAAGCATTGCTTGTCTGCGTTGCATTTGGTGGTTATTGAAATGGTTTATACGAGCATTTAGCTGAGGTTTCTGTATATATCACACATGTTGATATTTGCATATTTGAATATTTGCATAAAAGACTTGACTTTTATAATACAAACTTTGAATCAGGATGTAGAATACATTTATTGCTGCTTAAGTAGTAAAATTAGCATTTAAGTGAAGTACTTGAGCTTTTTATTACCACCGAGTACCTGTGTACTTGGATAAACACGCATATGTACTCTGGTCTACATTAGTCATCTGTGCAAGACAGTGAAACAAAAACAGACAGACTTGGCAAACAACAGTTTAACCTTCTGCTTACAAGCTTATCATTGTTTTGTCAGGTTTATGGATTAACATACCAACACACACCTCAGTTCCAATGTATTACAGGTACAGCCACATATTTTAACTCCAGAAACATGCCCCACCAGCTTTTTCGTGGCATATGTCAACTTCCTCTTCTCAGAAAAGCTCCCGAAACATCTGAAGCTTTGTGAGTAAAGAGGAAAATAGTTGCATTATGCTACTTATGCTATTGTATGTATGGAAGCCACACACAAAACACAAGACGATTTAGAAAAACACAGGCTAGTGGAAGACAAAGGACAACGGCCCAAAAACACAGGTTACATCACTAGTAAACATAGTCAACATAAGAACAAAAGCTAAATAAGAAAGGAGGCAAAACTTCTGCAAGGAAAAAAGGTTGAAAGCTTGACCTTAGCGGAAAAAGACAAGACAATGTAGATGAGAACAAAGGGAAGGAGTTAGGTATCAAGTGCGGACTGATGGGATAATCAGTAACAGGTGATCCACAAAGAAAGAGAAAATAAAGGGTGGAGATAAAAGTAACGTAGGTATGTGACAAACAAGGGTTGCAAAATAATGAATACCCCACCTTTTATATATTTTTTTCTGTATGACAAAGCATTTGTGTGCAGTCCGGCCGTTTGTTGTCCTTTGTTCAGACATCCAAGAGCAACCCGGAGAGGATCTTGTTATATACCAATAATTCACATTTCAAAATTGTTTTGTATTTCAGTTTTTACACTAGTCTGTGGTGACCTATCCTGTTTCAGTCATTTGTTGAAATAGCATGATTTACAAATAGGTTTATTCTATCTGATTATTAGGCAGGTATGTGTCTGTCTAAAAAGGATCACCTCTTCATGTCTCCAGCATCGTAAAACAATTTGGGACATTTCATGATTATTTATTTTTTTTCATGGCACTTATAAGTAAGACTACAAGGCATCTGGTCTTTGCAGAATTAAAACTTATAAAGAAACAAAGTGAATGAAAAAAAACTTGTATTGTCTGAAATTACATCTTTAATACAGTAGCTGATAGAGACATCTATGCTGTGTTGGTTTGAACTTGGACCTAAAAAGTGAAAAACAACAATTACTTTTTCATGTAGGAAGAAAAACTGTTATATCTATTTCCCTTGAAGTCAGCTTCAGTTTGCAAGCTTCTGCAGCTCATGGATGGTACAGTTTATTTTCTTGGGGGAGAACAAATAACCACCTACTCTCTTCCTCACAGCTCTCTCATTCACGCACTTGTATTCAGGGTGCAGTTTTGATTCTATGTGTTATCCTAAGGATTATCAGCGGGGCTGCTGTTTGCACGGGTAAAAGGGTTGTCGATATATTGACCAGGCAAATTTACATGGTAAGTTGAATGAGCCAAAAGCTGCAGAAGTATGATGATGTGTCATGGGGCAATGTAATGGCTGGTTTTATCAAGGCAGAGTAAAAAGTTATACTTGATGTATACCTCAGTAAACATTTGCATTGCCTAACTACCTAACAGTTGAGCATAATACTGAATAAACAAATCCTTCTCTGTCCATCACCTCCACATATTTATCCTGCACCTTTCAAACACAAAATATATAGACAAATAGGTATTTTATTGATACTACAAGGGAAATTGTTGTGTTACAGCAGCACGATAAAGAGTGAAAATAGTAAAGTCCACAATAAACAACAAAAAAACCCAACACCTTAAAATAAAAGTGCCACAGGCAGCTGTTAAGGGCCTTATATAGAACTGTGCTTTTTCTTTATCATTTCTAATTACACTTGTGAAATACTTGGATACAATATGGACTGTGGCTGTAGATGTGATTCATCAGCAGAAGAGGCTGATGTGTGCTGAAGGCTCAGACGAATACCTGGGTTAAAAAAGCATCTGTAACGAATACATTACTGACATTATGATGAGAGCTCTTTTAATTTGTGTTTTTTTGTATTTGTTTGTAAAGCTGGGAATATACACATTTAATAAAAAATAACATAAAGCAAGTCATTAAGGCCACAAGCACAACCTCAAGTTTTCTTACTATAGATTTATAGTCACTCTACAACTCATCTGTCCAAATTTTCAGCTGGACTGAGCTCTACGGACTGTGAATTCCACTGCATATGACACCTATCATTTTTATACTTAGACCACTCAGTGCCCCCCCTTTGTGTCCTTTAGGGGGTATTGTAATCTTGGATTTGTCTTAATTTGTGGGGACCCTTCCCTCTAAGATTACAAAAGAACACATCATAATAGACCCACCAAAATTGAGGTGGGCAACAAATAAAAAACCTACATGAATGACCCTTACAGTGCTTCACTGCACAGGTATTTTAAAATGATGTGAACTCCTTCAGTTTATGTTCTATATAAAGTAGTTTATGTCTAAACCTGACCAGAAATTAAAAACAAAGCTAGGAAGTAGGTACAAGGTAAACAAACAACTGAAAACAGAGTGACCCACAGCGTCCTGGCTGGCTGACTTGTGACTCCTGGAGTCCTTCCCACCTCCAGTGTGGACTACAACTACTGACCAAAATGGGATGCTTTGGGATGCTTTGTGCTAATTCCGACATGTGAAAATCCGTTAAAATACAGAAGGCAATGATAAGTAAAGTAATATGATGTATTTTGATGGGAACATGTACAGGTTCTTTATATCTAACAGACCTGTTCACTCAAAAACACTGGTGTCTGGATGGGAGTGTTTGATTCCCTGGGATGAGTACGTGGTGGCAGATCAGTCTCTCTGATTGAGAGGATAATCCAACATGTTACAATCAGTTAAAATACAGACGATTAATGTTAAGTAAAGTAACATGATTTATTTTGAACATGTAAAGGTTTCTTCTATTGAATTAGATCTGTTCACTCAAAATCACAAATTGGGGGAGGGGGGTGTCTGTGAAGAAGAATGGAGTTATGTAAATAAATAGTATTTGTTGATGGGTTGGGAGGACTATTATTCACAAGCTTGAACTTTCCTGCTAAACCTTTTTGTCCTCCGCTGTGAGCAGCTTGACAGGTTAAACAAGTATTTTTTGTGTTTTTTTACCAGGTAGCAGTGACCTCACATTGTGTTTTACATTAGCGTGCTTGGAAACTTATTGTGCAACATAACTTTAGGTGTTACCCTCCTTTAGACATGATGTGGATAGTCAACCAGAATGACTTGTTGCTTTTGATCAGTACAAAGAAACATGCATGCGGTGAGAGTTTAAGTGGTTGCCTATGAAAATTTCTATTGTAAGACAGGGAAAAAAAATGGTGTTACAGTTTGATAATGAAAAGTCAATTTGTTGATTGACTTATACACCAGAGTTGTTTTTTTTTTAAATACTTTGCTTTGATCTCAAGCACAAAAGCACATAGGGATGTTATTCACGATTCATTACTCATTATTCACGATCCCATCAATCAACAGTGATGGGAATAACGACGTTACAAACAGCGTTACTTTTTTCAGTAACGAGTAATCTAACTAATTACCAAGGTGGGTCGAGTATCTAAAAATTGTACTCAAGTAAGAGTAGCATTACTTTAAAATATTATTACTCAAGTAAAAGTGAAAAGTAGTCTTCAAAAAAGTTGCTCAAGTAAGAGTAAAAAGTACTTGGCGAAAAGACTACTCAAGTAGCGAGTAACTGTTTGAAATGTCAGATTTATTTTTTAAATAAATGTTATCAGACAAACAAAAATAAATAAATACACAGATTTTACCATTTTCAAAAGGAATATATATAAAAAAATCAACAAAATAAGGCACAACAATTCTAATTTCCAGATTTCTGTTTTCACAACATAAAGCTTTTTTCACCAATACCTACAGTAAATAATATAAACATATAAACAGTGCAAACAATTTCCAGTGACAAGATATGCTGTAAACTTTATATTCATTTTTGCTCCAAATGGCACAGCAGCCTCAGAGAAAACAGAACGAGGCAGCTTCAACATATGTTCATACAAGGCAGCTCAGTTTACCATAAATTGTATGGGTGTGCATCTATTTCTGCATATTTAGCAAAAATGTGACATTTCTTCACTCAGTGAAGTGATGGTTAAGCTTCAGCAGCAGTTTGCTCTCATGGTTCTTTCTGTGAAGCTGTAACTGTTCAGCAGTGAACAGGAGTCCTGCATGACTGAGAAGTCCTTCACAAGCTCCAGATGCAGGAAGAGCTGTATTGACTTTGATCGACAGCTTCTTGATGTGAGGAAAGCCATGCAATAGATCCACACCTCCAGTGAATGGACATGAAAGGTACCTCTCCAGTTCCTCTGCTTCTGGCTTTCCTGACCCCATGGATCCATCATCTTAGTCGGTTAGGCCGCTGTTTGTGCTGGCCTCATCCAGCTCTGAGTCCAGGTGATGTCTGATGAAGTGGGGACCTGTGGAAAGATGTATGGTTTTCAAAAGAATTAGGTCTGGTCATTATAGTGCTGTGTACACTGCCAAGCTGCAGATGTTTGTTTGGAGCTAGCCTCCAAAAGCTGGCCATACACTGTGCGATTTTTGGCCCATTTTGAGCCGATTTTTCAGTCGCGCAACCGTTTTGGGGATCGGCCCAAGTTTTGCCTTAATCGTGTGTGCATCGTGTAGTATACATGGGATAACAAAAAGCAGTTAACACCTCACGACCAGCTCCCAATCATCAATCGTATGGTCGCATGATAATCAAACCAGTTTGAAATCCTGTCGCCCCTCAATGCAGCCTCTCACACTGCGCACGCACAAACACAGAAATGAAAGAGAAAAGGTGGAGCAGCACGGCAGTGCAGCGTGTGATCTGGACACAAGAGATGGAGGCACAACTTGTAGGATGAGGCAAGCTCATCCGAGTACGTAAGCGTAGAGCTGCCACCCAGGCAAAAGAAAAATAGAGCTACATCACATTATAACGTGAAAAGTTTATTGTTCTAACAATATACTTTTCATGTTCGTGCAATATACCTTTCACATTTGAACAATATAATACCACGTTCGTACAATATAATATTTATATTGTACGAACGTGATAATTATGTATATTGTAATAACGTGATATATTGTTCAAACGTGAAAGGTACAGTGGGGCAAAAAAGTATTTAGTCAGCCACCGATTGTGCAAGTTCCCCCACTTAAAATGATGACAGAGGTCAGTAATTTGCACCAGAGGTACACTTCAACTGTGAGAGACAGAATGTGAAAAAAAAATCCATGAATCCACATGGTAGGATTTGTAAAGAATTTATTCGTAAATTAGGGTGGAAAATAAGTATTTGGTCACCTCAAACAAGGAGAATCTCTGGCTCTCACAGACCTGTAACATCTTCTGTAAGAAGCTTTTCTGTCCCCCACTTGTTACCTGTATGAATGGCACCTGTTTGAACTCATCATCTGTATAAAAGACACCTGTCCACAGCCTCAAACAGTCAGACTCCAAACTCCGCCATGGCCAAGACCAAAGAGCTTTCGAAGGACACCAGGAAAAGTATTGTAGACCTGCACCAGACTGGGAAGAGTGAATCTACAATAGGCAAGCAGCTTGGTGTGAAAAAATCAACTGTGGGAGCAATCATCAGAAAATGGAAGACATACAAGACCACTGATAATCTCCCTCGATCTGGGGCTCCACGCAAGATCTCATCCCGTGGGGTCAAAATGATCATGAGAACGGTGAGCAAAGATCCCAGAACCACACGGGGGGACCTGGTGAATGACCTGCAGAGAGCTGGGACCAAAGTAACAAAGGTCACCATCAGTAACACACTACAACAGCAGGGAATCAAATCCCGCAGTGCCAGACGTGTTCCGCTGCTGAAGCCAGTGCATGTCCAGGCCCGTCTGAAGTTTGCCAGAGAGCACATGGATGATACAGCAGAGGATTGGGAGAATGTCATGTGGTCAGATGAAACCAAAGTAGAACTTTTTGGTATAAACTCAACTCGTCGTGTTTGGAGGAAGAAGAATACCGAGTTGCATCCCAAGAACACCATACCTACTGTGAAGCATGGGGGTGGAAACATCATGCTATGGGGCTGTTTTTCTGCCAAGGAGACAGGACGACTGATCCGTGTTAAGGACAGAATGAATGGGGCCATGTATCGTGAGATTTTGAGCCAAAACCTCCTTCCATCAGTGAGAACTTTGAAGATGAAACGAGGCTGGGTCTTCCAACATGACAATGATCCAAAACACACCGCCCGGGCAACAAAGGAGTGGCTCCGTAAGAAGCATTTGAAAGTCCTGGAGTGGCCTAGCCAGTCTCCAGACCTCAACCCCATAGAAAATCTGTGGCGGGAGTTGAAAGTCCGTGTTGCTCGGCGACAGCCCCAAAACATCACTGCTCTCGAGAAGATCTGCATGGAGGAATGGGCCAAAATACCAGCTACTGTGTGTGCAAACCTGGTAAAGACCTATAGTAAACGTTTGACCTCTGTTATTGCCAACAAAGGTTATGTTACAAAGTATTGAGTTGTATTTTTGTTATTGACCAAATACTTATTTTCCACCCTGATTTACGAATAAATTCTTTACAAATCCTACCATGTGGATTCATGGATTTTTCTTTCACATTCTGTCTCTCACAGTTGAAGTGTACCTCTGGTGCAAATTACTGACCTCTGTCATCATTTTAGGTGGGGGAACTTGCACAATCGGTGGCTGACTAAATACTTTTTTGCCCCACTGTATATTGTTAGAAAAATTGTGCTACAACACAGCATTTTACATTCCTCAGGATGCCATCACAACATCAACAAAACATGGTTAGCAACATCTGGACTCTTACTTCAGTCATGTCTAGGTTCACATTGACAAGATAAAAGAATATTAATGTTTTTATTGTTGGTTTGTTACACTCACTCAGAAAGGTTACTGTGCATCATAAACTTAAGTATTATAGCTCTTAAAAAATGGCTTTTTGGTACAATTTTTTAAAATTGTGTCATATAAAAACAAAAATAAAAGAAATAAAAGAAATAAGATTCAAAACTGGAGGGTTAAAATAAGAGAAAAAAAACGCAGCTCTTGGATGAATTAAACACCATTGCAAATATTCCATCGCTAACATAGAAAACATCCCTGTATCACAGCCTATTTGATTGAGAGGAGTCAACAGATTTCTGAAAGTCTAACAGCTGTGAATTATGCTCCAATCAATCACAACCAATTCTTATCACAACCTCCTTCTTTTGATCAATTCTCACTCTTAAGTGACATATGTCAACTTTTCTGCTTTTCTTTGTATTTACCAGTTGTCCACTTTGGCCCTGAAGGATCACTCACTCACTTTCTCCTCTGGGACTGTTGACACATGTACAGCAGGCAGTCACCAGTGCTTGTCGATGAAGACAACGTGGTAATTGACAGGCGGGAGGAAAATGTTTCAATCTGTAATTAAACTACACTTTTTGTTGAGCTTTTCTGCAACCGTTTTTATTCCTCATAAACATGCCATTGCTACACCAACATTATACATTTAACAGCATTCGTAACATCAGTTCTAACATTAACATTGAAGTGCCAAGGCGATTAAATGGATCTTTTCTCACTGTCCCTCTTCCCCTCTGTTTTCTTTCCCTGTCCTTTTCTTGAACTTCTCTTTTCTACGTCTTTCCCTTTCCTATCCCCGGTCATGTCTGTTCCGATTGTAATAACTTAAAAGTAAAAAATAAATAAATAATAAAGATCAATCAAGAGCACCAGTATGGCAAAGTACTGCAGGATGCTGTGGTAGCCAAGCTGGTTCAGTGTGCCTTCAATTTTGAATAAATCCCTAACAGTGTCTCCAGCAGAGCACCACCATGCTATCACACCTTCTCCTCCATGCTTCAAGGTGAGAACCATGTACAGTGGCTTGCAAAAGTATTCGGCCCCCTTGAACGTTTCCACATTCTCCGTGACAATGTTAAGATGATTTTATAGTCATGCCAACCTCCAACCGCATGGCAAAATATACCAAGAACTATACAATAGTTTCTTCTTTTACATAATATTTCTTTGAATCCCAGTGCGTATTTCAAAGAATATGTGCAGCCTTTGAACAGTTCCTCAAACAAAACAAAGGCCAACTTGTTTGACTTGTTGCTTTACCTTTTGTTACTATTGTTATTTCAGTGGTGAGTGAAGGGAATCAGGTCTGGTTGTGTGAGCTTGTGGGTGGAGCTGAACACAAGATTTATAGTATTTAACAGTTGAAGTCAAATTAAAGCCAGCGTAGTCAACAATGGCCCTCCAACGGTTCTTGTGCGTTTTCTCTGTGATGATCATTCTTTTTGGCGAAGGTGAGAGAGAAAATTGTATTTCTGTTTGTAGTATTAAAATCTTTCCCATTACTTCTTTCAGATGAAGTGTGGAAAGTTTAATTACAGATACTAAAGAATTTTATAATAAATTTTATTTTAGCTGGATAGTATGAAATGCATCCTGCCTGTAGCATTCTGCAAGATGGGAAAGAATTTTTTGACATCCTTAAATTCTGCTCTTCTTATTTTTTTTCTTTCTTTATTTTCTCTTCTAAATTATATGGAATAGAATGTTATTATACTAATTATTTTAATTATTATTATTATTATTATGTTTTAAACATTAGAGTTATTTCATATTAGTTGCAATTGAATAAAAATACTTATTCACTATGGACTAGTCATGATGTGTATTACCTCTATTTTGATATATTTGTCTTTGTGTTCCAATTTTTAGATGTTCATTCACAGCAGCCTGGTAAGCATCCAAGAACAATTCTGAAAGTTTTTCATACTTAACCTTTTTTTTTAAATTATATTTAAACCTACACCAATGGGAGTGCCAATTGAACGTCTGAGCTGGGTATCTGTCAAGATTTTATTTTTCATTTATCTGTTGAAATCCACAGGGTAAATGGTATTAGTAAACTACTGTATCGTTGATAATCAGTAAGAGTATGGGAGGCAGAGTCTTCCTTTGTGGCACCTGCTCCCAGTTTTGACTGAGGAGACCGACATCCTCTCTACTTTTAAGATTAGACTTAACACTTGATTTTTTTTACTGTTTCTTCTTCCCTAACCTTTTTTCACTCACCATGTGTTTATAAAGCACTGTGCATTTAATCATTGCTTATTATTAATCTCTAGCTCTCTTATGTTCTTTGAAGTTTTCCCTGAACAATTTTGCACTAAAATGTCACAAAATACCTTTTCTGTGGTTGAGTGTGGTTCATGTGCAACAATGTTTTTATGACTTTACATCTAAAAATAACATCAACATGTATCATCTCCCATCAGAACTCTTCATGAGATGTTACTCACTGAACGTGTGAATGGTTATACAGGGAGTGCAGAATTATTAGGCAAGTTGTATTTTTGAGGAATAATTTTATTATTGAACAACAACCATGTTCTCAATGAACCCAAAAAACTCATTAATATCAAAGCTGAATGTTTTTGGAAGTAGTTTTTAGTTTGTTTTTAGTTTTAGCTATTTTAGGGGGATATCTGTGTGTGCAGGTGACTATTACTGTGCATAATTATTAGGCAACTTAACAAAAAAAACAAATATATACCCATTTCAATTATTTATTTTTACCAGTGAAACCAATATAACATCTCCACATTCACAAATATACATTTCTGACATTCAAAAACAAAACAAAAACAAATCAGCGACCAATATAGCCACCTTTCTTTGCAAGGACACTCAAAAGCCTGCCATCGATGGATTCTGCCAGTGTTTTGATCTGTTCACCATCAACATTGCGTGCAGCACCAACCACAGCCTCCCAGACACTGTTCAGAGAGGTGTACTGTTTTCCCTCCTTGTAAATCTCACATTTGATGATGGACCACAGGTTCTCAATGGGGTTCAGATCAGGTGAACAAGGTGGCCATGTCATTAGTTTTTCTTCTGTTATACCCTTTCTTGCCAGCCACGCTGTGGAGTACTTGGACGCGTGTGATGGAGCATTGTCCTGCATGAAAATCATGTTTTTCTTGAAGGATGCAGACTTCTTCCTGTACCACTGCTTGAAGAAGGTGTCTTCCAGAAACTGGCAGTAGGACTGGGAGTTGAGCTTGACTCCATCCTCAACCCGAAAAGGCCCCACAAGCTCATCTTTGATGATACCAGCACAAACCAGTACTCCACCTCCACCTTGCTGGCGTCTGAGTCAGACTGGAGCTCTCTGCCCTTTACCAATCCAGCCACGGGCCCATCCATCTGGCCCATCAAGACTCACTCTCGTTTCATCAGTCCATAAAACCTTAGAAAAACCAGTCTTGAGATATTTCTTGGCCCAGTCTTGACATTTCAGCTTGTGTGTCTTGTTCAGTGGTGGTCGTCTTTCAGCCTTTCTTACCTTGGCCATGTCTCTGAGTATTGCACACCTTGTGCTTTTGGGCACTCCAGTGATGTTGCAGCTCTGAAATATGGCCAAACTGGCGGCAAGTGGCATCTTGGCAGCTGCACGCTTGACTTTTCTCAGTTCATGGGCAGTTATTTGGCGCCTTGGTTTTCCACACGCTTCTTGCGACCCTGTTGACTATTTTGAATGAAACGCTTGATTGTTCGATGATCACGCTTCAGAAGCTTTGCAATTTTGAGACTGCTGCATCCCTCTGCAAGATATCTCACTATTTTTGACTTTTCTGAGCCTGTCAAGTCCTTCTTTTGACCCATTTTGCCAAAGGAAAGGACGTTGCCTAATAATTATGCACACCTGATATAGGGTGTTGATGTCATTAGACCACACCCCTTCTCATTACAGAGATGCACATCACCTAATATGCTTAATTGGTAGTAGGCTTTTGAGCCTATACAGCTTGGAGTAAGACAACATGCATGAAGAGGATGATGTGGACAAAATACTCATTTGCCTAATAATTCTGCACTCCCTATAATGCTGTGGCTTATCAACATATTCAGTATTTAACTGTTGTGTCTTATTCTCTCAGCATGTGGCAGGGTTATTAAAAATCCTAGAATCGTAGGAGGTGAAGATGCAGCCCCTGGAAGTTGGCCCTGGCAGGTATCTTTATCCAAAGATGGCTCTTTTTTCTGTGGAGGGTCCCTAATCTCCAACGACTGGGTGCTGACAGCTGCTCACTGCATTACACCGTAAGTCAACACTGCAAGTGTTTCTGTGGTGGTGCAGTGGTTAACGCCTGTTGGAGGTTTCAACCTCTTGGAGTAGAGTTTACATATTCTCCCTGTGCCATGTGGGTTTCTTCTGCAGACAACACTTTTTAAAGGCTAAATATTTTTTTTAATTGGTTATGGAAGCGAGAGTGTGTGTCTCTGTCCCTCTCTGGGGTATCCCTGTGATGGACAGGTGGCCTGTTCGGCATGTAAGGCAATGGATGTTATTGCACAGTGATTTTAATATTTTTGTTCATAACCAACTGATGTTTTCTTTTTCTGAAATTAGTGAAAGGACATTTTTAAAGTCTTAAAAAAACTAATTGCACACATTTACTCAAAAGCACCCCAACAGTTTTTAGAGTAATTTCTCCACTGATAATTTTCAACTCACAGTTGGTAGTAACACATTTCTTAATAATGTAATGTTGTGATCAAATTGTGACAACGCTGAGTAACAGCCAGGGTTAGATGAGAAACTTAATACCAGTCACGTCTTTCCATCCAATGTGAACTTACAATCAGCAGCATGCAAGTTTTTTTTTTTTTGTTTTTTTTTTGTGTCCCGTTTGGATCTATAGCCATCAGAATTGTTGTCTTAAGGCCAAGAAAGATGCCAAGCGGATTTATTTTACCAAGTGGATCATCATGGCCTTGCCATATTGGTCCATTTGATTGACCTTTATTATAATTATGAATTTATTTTATTTTCAGTTGCTAAAAACGGGACAGACATGACTGGGTGATAGGACAGGGAGAAAGAATGAAAGAAAGAGAGGGAGAGAAAGAAAACCAAAGGGGAGAAGAGACGGTGAGAAAGGGGGGAAGAAAGAAAGAAAAACAAACAAAACACCTGGATCACCTGTATGGAGAAAAAAAAACAGAAGAGAAAGCAAACAAAAAAAAGAGCAACATAATAAAAAACAGCACCATCACAATAAACTAGCTAGAAGTAGATAACAGTAGATACTAAATATTAAACGATATTGTGCAGCACGCAAGATAGACAGCGCACAATGTGCTTTGAGGCAGCAGCCAAGAAAGGTGTAGTCCGTGTCTGTGAACACCCGTGTGTACACCTGTGTGCACACCTGTGTGGATCAGCACGCTTGTATTCCAAAGGTTTCTCCATGTAACGATCTGCTAGGGAGTGTGGGGAGCCACAGCCCCGTCCACCAGGGTATGAAGCAGGTATGGAGGAGATCCAGGCCCCCAGCAGCATGCAAGTTTAGCATGAAGATGTAAGTTGGGAACCTGCTAACTTTGTTCTGTCAAAAGATAACAAACTCTAGCTATGCACAAAAGTAAGCCTCACCATTCAACTCACGTGCACACGCACATGCAGGGATAGAGGAAATGCCCATCCATCAAAATCATTTTCTTGGACTACAACGGCTCTTCAGTGTTTGAATGAAATGATTCAATTTAAACAGTGGCTTGCAAAAGTATTCGGCCCCCTTGAACTTTTCCACATTTTGTCACATTACAGCCACAAACATGAATCAATTTTATTGGAATTCCACGTGAAAGACCAATACAAAGTGGTGTACACATGAGAAGTGGAACGAAAATCATACATGATTCCAAACATTTTTTACAAATAAATAACTGCAAAGTGGGGTGTGCGTAATTATTCAGCCCCCTTTGATCTCAGTGCAGTCAGTTGCCCATAGACATTGCCTGATGAGTGCTAATGACTAAATAGAGTGCACCTGTGTGTAATCTAATGTCAGTACAAATACAGCTGCTCTGTGACGGCTAGTGATGGGCAGATGAAGCTTCATGAAGCACTGAAGCTTTTCATCCAAGTGGTTCACTCCAGTGCAAAGCTTCTTGAAGCTTCATTTGCTCTAGTAGGACACCTACTGGACGTAAAAATAGTAGTTGGCATGAATTTGAAGAGTGAGGCCTTTTGCACACAGCCTGTAAATGTGAACAACAAAAGGAGTGTGTAAAACATCTATATTGTAGTGATGCAGTATACTGTGTATATTTATACTGGCAGTATGGAAAATGATCATTTGGAAATGTTTAAAATGGAAATGATCATTTACCGTGAGGTGAGGTGTGGTTGGGGTGTGGACAGCAGTTGTGCTTTTGTAACGTTGAGGTATGGACAGCTACACACTGAGGCTTTGAGCCTCAGTCCTGCCTGTTCACATTTTATTCTGTAAAAACTAAATTTTCACTGCTTTTATGACCTTTTAGTGGGGAGAACATAGCTAGGATTTAATGATTTAACACATCTTTTAAATCCTTTGTCCTGCACAATGCTAAATGGCTGGGAGTCCTCAATCACCATGCTAACCAGGTCTTCATCTATTTGAGATTGTTCTCCTGGGGAAAGACAATAAAGATAAAGCACAAATATAAATATCACACACATAACTTATTGCATTGTATAATATTGTTATATCATTTAGTAACATTACTGCATGCTATATTATCATGGCATTTGATGGCTCACCTGGTCTTGCTCCACAATCGGTGTTCCCCTTATTCTCATGCATAGCTCTATAGTGCCTAAGCAAATCAAATCAAATCACTTTTATTGTCACATCACATGTGCAGGTACATTGGTACAGCACATGTGAGTGAAATTCTTGTGTGCGAGCTTCACAAGCAACAGAGTTGTGCAAATACAATAATGTAAACAAGCAAAATACGATAATGGCTACATCTGAAACTAATAAATATATGTACAATATATAATAGTATATGCATTTCTGGATGCGTATACTAAATATTTTGTGTGTGTGTGTGTGTGTGTGTGTGTGTGTGTGTGTGTGTGTGTGTGTGTGTGTGTGTGTATGTATACACATATTTTACAAATTAAATAGAGTAAACAATAAATAAAATATATAAAATAAATATACAGAGTTGAGACATGTGCAAAACAGTGGCGTTACTGTACAGTATGGAGTGCATAATGTTAAAGTTCCAGTAGTGAAGCTGAGGTGTCTATGACGTGTTCAGCAGTCTGATGGCCTGATGGAAAAAGCTGTCTCTCAGTCTGCTGGTACGGGACCGGATGCTGCAGATCCTCCTTCCTGATGGAAGCAGTCTGAACAGTTTATGGCTGGGGTGACTGGAGTCCTTGATGATCCTCCCCGCTTTCCTCAGGCACCGCTTCCTGTAGATGTCTTGGAGGGAGGGAAGCTCACCTCCAATTATCCGTTCAGAGCACCGCACTACTCGCTGGAGAACTTTGCAGTTGTAGGCGGTGCTGTTGCCATACCAGGTGGTGATGCATCCAGTGAGGATGCTCTCAATGGCACAGTGATAGAAGGTCCTGAGGATGCGGGGGCTCATGCCGAATCTTTTCAGTCTCCTGAGAAAGAAGAGGCGCTGCTGCATGGATGAGGTGTTGTTGTTATATCCCAGCTCCCTGGCACATAGCAAACACCTCACCTTGTACAAAAGTACAGACAGCTTAACATAGGTTTTATTGCACCATCAGTATTATGAAAATACATCTTCTGTGGAAATTTACATACCTTGTTGGGAGATATAAGCTCAAAATGTTCCCACACAGGGGAGGACATCCTTCTCTTTGTAGCTGGCTCCATTCTCTCCTGACTTTCTCTCCTCACTCTCATAAACCTCCAACCTCTCTCCAAACTGTCTCTAACTCTCTCCAAACTGCCTCTAACTCTCTCTCACTAACCGCAACTCTCCATCAAACACCCACATTTTGAATGGAGTCTGAGGGGTGTATATCGCTGTCATAGCTCGCGGTACAGTTCGAACCGCTTCCTGAACCAGTCACGTGGTACAGCCGGGCAGCGAGGCTTCGGACGTCATCATTTTCAGCTCCTCCCATAAATGAAGCAAGCCTCGATACGCGCTTCGCGGAAACGCCCCCTCCATTACTCGACACACGCTTCGAAGCCTCGATACAGAACGTCACATCACTAGGCGGAGGTTCACCTTCCAGCAGCACAACGACCCTAAACATAAAGCCAGGGCAACAATGGAATGGTTTAAAACAAAACATATCCATGTGTTCAAATGGCCCAGTCAAAGTCCAGATCTAAATCCAATCGAGAACCTGTGGCAAGATCTAAAACTGCAGTTCTCAAACGCTGTTCGTCTAATCTGACTGAGCTGGAGCTGTTTTGCAAAGAAGAATGGGCAAGGATTTCAGTTTCTAGATGTGCAAAGCTGGTAGAGACATACCCTAAAAGACTGGCAGCTGTAATTGCAGCAAAAAGGGGTTCTACAAAGTATTGACTCAGGGGGCTGAATAATTACACACACCCCACTTTTCAGTTATTTATTTGTAAAAAATGTTTGGAATCATGTATGATTTTCATTCCACTTCTCACGTGTACACCACTTTGTATTGGTCTTCCACGTGGGATTCCAATAAAATTGATTCATGTTTGTGGCTGTAATGTGACAAAATGTGGAAAAGTTCAAGGGGGCCGAATACTTTGGGAAGCCACTGTATATATTTATCATCAAAATCTCACAACCATCTGTTGCTACCTGGTTGTGACGGTAGTTCAATGATAATGATCACTATGCAATGCTATAAAAATAACTATATTTTTTCTTTCATTCAAGTGCTGATCTTCACACCACAAAAGTGACTCTGGGCCACAACACCGCGTCTGGTCCAAACCCAAATGCAGTTACTGTGACACTTGAAAACATCATCTGCCATCCCGACTACAATGCTGCAACATTTGAGAATGACATGTGCCTCCTGCAGCTGTCGACTCCTGTGAATTTCACAGACTACATTCAGCCAGTCTGCTTAGCCGCAGCAGGCAGCACTTTCAACAATGGCACCAGCAGCTGGGTCACTGGCTTTGGTACCCTAGAAAGTAAGTTTTTTAAAATATGTATTTTCTTTTATTAGTGATAAATGATTCAGTAAAAATGATCTTCCTTTTAACATTTCTCAATTAGGTGGTGGTTCCACCCCAGAGATTCTGCAGGAGGTGAATGTACCAATAGTGGGAAACAACCAGTGCAGATGCGAATTACAAAACTTCGCTGCAATCACAGATAACATGATCTGTGCTGGACTGCAAAATGGCGGGAAGGATTCATGTCAGGTGACTACCACTTTGTGCTTATTTGTAATGTAAGGCCTAATTGACTGCATTGACTATCAGCTTTTAACCACTCACTGCTTTTCTGTAGTAGTGTTTATGATTATTAACATTATAGCCCTATTCCATTAGCACCTACTTGACTCAACTCAGTTTTCAGGGTTTTCGTTAGGTGTTATCACCTGGTACCAGGTACTTTTTTTTTTTCCTTTAGTACTGCTCGGCCGGTATTCCAAGCAAACGAAATCGATACAAAAATGTGACATCAAGAGACTGCATGTCACTGATAGGCCAGTCAGTGGTGTAGCTCAAGGACTCATGAGAGTCACTCCTTAACAGTAATCAAAAGCACCATTTTGAAGGCATGCAACAACAGAAATGGGTACACAGAAACCAACACCATGGTCCGAGAGCCACCATAGACCAAGTAGCAGGTAGAGAATCCCCTCGAAGCCTTCCATGGTTAGTTTGTGTTCAGGTCAGTGGACTTTCTGTCATGTTGCTTTAATGATACAACGCAGGTGGTGCTCTATTGTACGACAAAATGGCAGAAACCAAGTAAAGTAGAGTCAAGCTGAGAAGGTACTGGTGGAAAAGAGGCTTTGCATTGAAGCTCATTTACTCATAATTCGTAATTATTTTCACTTAGATGTATTTAATTTATTCTATAAAGGTTTTCCCAAAGGTTTTGTGATCATTTCTGTCAGTGACATCACATCATGTAGTGACGTGCAGTTGAGTGTGTTGGGTGATACTGTAACTAATCAGCAAAAGTTGTGTGTCTGATTGACAATTAACACAAACATCTCCGGAAACATTTTATGTATTTAGTAGAAATTAAGCTCCATGAGATGTTCAACTGATCTCAATCTGTTTTAACAACTTTTACACTTTTTTCACAGGGAGACTCGGGGGGACCACTTGTGACAAAAGATAATAGCGGTATCTGGATCCAGAGTGGAGTCGTGAGTTTTGGTCAAGGCTGCGCCTTGCCTAATAGTCCTGGAGTCTACGCTCGTGTGTCCCAGTACCAAAACTGGATCACCACCACCGTCACCGGAACACCACCAGGCTTTGTTAACTACTTCACCCTGGACTTTGACTATGACTTAATCTTCACCTGCCCCACATCAACACCACCCACTACAGATACACCACCCACCACCCCATGTGACAGTGACAGTTTGTTTTGCAGTGGTGAAAACCTGATCCACTTCACTCACTTCACCTCTCTCTGTGTTCTTGTTGTGTTGCTCCAAGTGTTTTTTGGAAGTGGTGGAATGTAACTCAACACATTTACTAGTCCTGTACTCAAATACTAAGTTGAAATAATCATTACTCCAAGAGATTTATGGGACAGCTTTAAGTTTCTGGGCACTTCACAAGGGAAACGAAACAGTTATTAGTAGAAATTAGACTAACTGTTGATACCATAAGAGAAGAAGAAGTGGACAGTTTAAACATTTGGACATGAAATATTTGTTTATCTGAAAATGGCAACAATTTCTTATATCCTGTTTCTCAATTACAGTGATTGGCTAATCTTTATCTGATGTATTTCCATGACTTCAGTAATGATTTAAAACTACAGCCTGGCAAATTTGAAGTAATACATTTTAAACATTATTTAGTAATTCTCTTTAAATGTTAACACGTTATATATGGGCATATATCTGTGGTCTGTTCAAATCATGTTTTGGTATGCTTACACTTTTGATGATTAAAACATGCAATTTTAAAATACTATTTACTGTGCTGCATTCTTTTGTATTCTATTTTGAGTTATTTAAATAAATAGTATTCGTTGTTGAGTTGGTAGGACTATCATTCACAAGCTTGATGTTGCCAGCTAGATATTTTCTTTACATTAGAGTGCCTCGAAACGTATTGTGCAACATAACTTTTCCTCATAGAGAAGGCATTGCTAAACCAGCATCATACATTTAACAGCATTTGTACCATCAGTTTTTGTATCAGAAAGTCTGCTATTTTTTTCTAATGCGATGATGGAAAAATAAGAGAAGATGAGAAAATGAAAAAAACAAAAACAAAAAACAAATTAAATATGTATGTGTGGCATTAGAAACGGACCTGACCACAGGCTTATGCTTTTCACCATTAATCTCAAAAAGTTGATTCTGTTCATCTGGACGTAGCGTTTTCAGTGAGAGAAAAATTTCATCACTTATCCAAGTGACTTCTTCAGTCTCAGCTGACTGCAGGTTTCCCCAATCTTATACACAGCCACAGAAACAGCAATTTGAAATAACAATGTTGCAGATGTGGAAGCAGAGCAACTACGGACGAATTTTTCAGCCTGTCTCAGCAATGTAAAGCCCCTAGCATCCAACATCAGCATGGAGGAGAGGAAGGCACTCACATCACTTAGTAATGACAACAACATTATCATCCTTGTGGCAGACAAGGGTAGATGCATAGTTTTGCTAAACCAGAAAGACTATCATGAGATTATTTTGTCACTGCTCAGTGACAAAAATACTGAGCCCCTGAAATGAGACCCAGGAAGTGGTTACAGGAAGAGGGTAGGTAGTTCTGTTACGGTTGACATGGAGGACTCACACGCAGGACTCAGAGGTCAGATGCACACAAGAGAATTTATTTACAAACGTCCACCAGGTGTGTATACAAAAAGGTTTTTAGTTTTCAGTTTTATTTGTCATATGCAAGTTAGCACAGGGTCAACATTGCAATGAAATGTGTTTGACGAGCAGCAGTCACTCAGCAGCATGATACAATAGGAAAAAATATAATAAAATAAAATAATAAAGAAAATAGAAAAATAGTAAGGAGCAAAATATTAGAGAGACATGGTAAAAGAGAAAAGATGACTAAATATATATGTATCTATAAATATAAATATATGTACACTAGTGATTAAATAAGAAAATCTTGAAAAGAAATATGACGGGAGGGCAGATGGGATATTGCACAGGAATGAGCAGCAGAAAATTACAGTATTGCACTTTTAAATATAAATATCAATGACAATAAAGTGGAGTGACCAGTGCAGATTAAACAGAGTACTTGTGAAGCTGCAGGGTAGCTTCTGAGTGCTGTGTTGTGTGTGTTTAAGTGTTGTGGTTGAGGTGTCGTATGGCTTGGTGGTAAAACTGTTTTTAAGTCTTGTAGTCCGAGCAGACAGGCTCCTGTAACGTCTGCCAGATGGTAACAAGGAGAAGAGCTGATGTGCTGGGTGGCTGTGGTCCTTGATGATGCTGTGTGCTTTACGGAGGCATCGATGGAGATGAATGTCCTGAATGGCAGGAAGCCTCGTACCAGTGATGTGCTCTGCTGCCTTCACCGCCCTCTGTAGTGATTTACGGCTGCTGGCAGAGCAGCTTCCGTACCAAACTGTGATGCAGCTTGTCAGCAAGCTCTCAATTGCACACCTGTAGAAATTTGAGGTGATGTTGGCGTTCATGTCAAACTTCCTCAGCCTCCTCAGGAAGTAAAGCCGCTGGCGAGCTTTCCTGATAGCAGTGTCTGTGTGAAGGGTCCAGGAGAAGTCCTCAGTGATGTTGACTCCAGGGAACTTGAATCTGCTGACCCTTTCGACCTTGACACCGTTGATGTGGATGGGCTGGTGTTCTCTGACTGGTCGTTTCCCGTAGTCCACTATCATCTCTCTAGTTTTGCTGATGTTGAGAGTCAGGTTATTTTCCAGACACCACTCGTACAGCGCCATCGCCTCCTCTCTATAGGCCGTCTCATCGTTGTCTGTGATGAGGCCTATGATGGTTGTGTCATCCGCAAACTTGATGATGATGTTGGACTCTTGTTTAGTAACACAGTCATGTGTGAACAGGGAATATAGGAGGGGGCTAAGCACACAACCCTGTGGCGTACCTGTGTTTAGGATGAGTGGTGAGGAGGTGTGCTTACCAACTCTCACCACCTGGGGCCTGTTTGTGAGGAAGTTTAGAATCCATCTGCAGATCGGTGTTCCCAGCCCAAAGTCGACGAGCTTCGTGGCAAGTTTTGAGGGGATGATGGTGTTAAATGCCGAGCTGTAGTCGATGAAGAGCATCCTTGCATATGTATTCCCTTTTTCCAGGTGAGTGAGGGTGGTGTGCGTTGCCAGGGCGATGGCATCCTCTGTGGTTCTGTTTGTCCGATAGGCAAACTGAAGAGGGTCCAGTGTGTCAGGGAGGGAGGAGCAGATATGACCTTTGACCAGCCGCTCCAGGCACTTCATGATGACGGATGTCAGTGCAACAGGACGGTAGTTATTCAGACAGGAGACCACTGATTTTCGGGGAACGGGAATGATGGTGGATGCTTTGAGGGACGTGGGGACCACTGACTGCCTCAGGGAGAGGTTGAAGATGTTGGTGAACACCTCTGCCAGCTCGTCTGCACACACTCTGAGTAGCCGGCCTGGGATGCCGTCTGGTCCTGGAGCTTTGTGAGGATTTACCTTTTTAAAGGTCCATCTCACAGCTTCTGTTTTCAGAGTTAGAGTTGCAGCCTCACTGTCCTCCTGATGGTAGAGTATCTGCTCTCTGTTGTCTGCGTCAAAACGAGCATAGAAGTTGTTAAGCTCGTCTGCAAGAGATGCAGTGGGCTGAACACTGACTGTGTTGACCTTCTTGTAGTCAGTGATGCAGCGCAGTCCATTCCACAGTCGCCTGGTGTCAAAGCTGTGGTAGCTGGACTCCATTTTGTCCCTGTAGTCCTTTCTGGCCTTTTTTATGGACTTTCGGAGGTCGTACCTGGATGCTTTATATGCATCAGCATCCCTGGAGTTAAAGGCAGAGGTCCGCACTTTTAGCTTGGCGCGAACGTCTTTATTTACCCAGGGTTTCTGATTTGGATATATGCGGACAGTGGTTTTTGTGATGGTATCATCCATGCACTTTCCAATATATCCAATGACAGAGTCTGTGAGTTCATTGATGTTGCCATCAGCTGCATCCACAAATATCTGCCAGTCAGTTGTGTCAAAGCAGTCCTGCAGGACCTCCTCAGCCTCACTGTCCCATTTGTAAATAACCCTGGAAGCTGGTTTTTCCTGTTTCAGTCTTTGTCTGTACGCAGGCAGCAGCAGAATGGAACAATGGTCTGCCTTACCAAAAGCTGGGCGGGGGAGGGGTTTGTAGCACACTTTGAATGGAGTGTAACAGTGGTCCAATGTTTGATCACCTCTTGTGGGGAAGGAGATGTGCTGATAGCATTTGGGGAGAACTTTCTTCATGTTGGCTCTGTTGAAGTCTCCCAGCACAATAAAGGCAGCTTCTGGATTTTTGTTCTCAAGTTCAGTAATGATGTCATACAGTTCATCCATAGCAGTAGCTTTATCAGCATGTGGGGGAATGTAAACAGCTGAGAGGAGAACTGAGTTGAACTCCCTCGGGAGGTAAAAAGGCCTGACTTTAACGGTCAGCAGCTCGAGACTCTGAGAGCAGTAAGTTTTTAAGATACACACATCTCTAGCCCACAAGGAGTTAACCATAAAGCACACCCCTCCTCCCCTTTTCTTGCCTGAGTCCTTCGTTCAGTCTCCCCGGTAAACAGTGAATCCATCCGGAGTAATGGCGCAGTCGGGGACACTGGGCTCCAGCCATGTCTCTGTGAAGGCCAGAACGCAGCAGTTCCTGATGTCTTGTTGGTGTTTAATCCGTGCACGCAGCTCGTCAAGTTTGTTGTCCAGAGACTGGAGATTCGCGAGCAGGATGCTGGGAAGAGGTGGCTTGCTGTTTCTCTGTCGCGTTCGGCACAAAACTCCGGCGCGTTTCCCCCTCTTTGTTTTCCCTCGACGTCGCGGGAGTAAACAAAGGATCCCAGGCAGCAGAGCGTCCACGGAGTCGAAACCCGCAGTAAAGTCCGAACTGGCTGACGAACGTAGCTCCAGAAGCGTTTGTCTGTCATACCGAGTGTATGATCGCGCTGTGCGCACAGAAATTGAAAGCAGTACAAAATAAATAATAACATTTTTGCTGAGATGACTGGGAGCTCTCGTCGGTGCAGCCATCTAACGGCGCAACCGGAAGCTTTAGGTGCAGGCCTGGGCTATATACAAAAGGTGAGGGGACAGGACTCCAGGGAAATCCGGGAGAAAAAGCAATTGTGCCTCTCCAAACAATCCACACACGAAATCAGTCTCTCTCTCCGACACTTGTCACGGGAAACACAGAGGAAACAATCCAGGGAGTATGTACAAAAAGAAACCCTTGTTAATACAAAGCACTAAGACATGAGAGAACACTTGCTGAAGCTTGACTTCACTAATGCGAGTCATGCAACGATCCCGATAAGAACAGTAGTCGCTCCCTGGATTGAATACTGGACACACTAATGAGGCTCAGATGTTTCTTCCTACGAGGGGCATGGGCCGAGGGCGTCAACCCGCAATGAGTTCTAACCAACGAGAGAGAGAAAGAGAGAACAAAGAGAGAAAAGCAGAAGCTGGTGATTGGCGTCCTGCTGATCATCCAGACCGTGACAGTACTCCCTCCCCCAACGGGAGCCTCCCGGCGACCTCCAGTCTTCTCAGGGTGTGCCTCATGGAATGCCTGCACCATGTTCTTGTCCAGAAGTGTCGCCCATGGGATCCATGAACGCTCCTCCATCCCGCAGCCCTCCCAATCCACCAGGTATTACAAACCATGCCCCAGGCCCCTGACACCTGGGTCTGGAAGGAGGGCACAAAGGACTGGAGAGACAGGGTTTCACTTGCGACACGTGGAAAACATTGTGAATCCGCATATTCTGGGGCAGCTTAAGGCAGACTGTTACCGGGTGAACCAGAGAGTCAATCTTGAATGGGCAAATAAAGGTAGGAGACAGTTTCTTGGATTCAGATCTGAGCGGAATGAATCTGGTTGACAGCCAAACCTTTTGTCCGGGTGCGTAAGTCGGTGGCAGGGTCCTATGGCGGTCCACCAGGCATTTGTTCCGCTCCACTATGCGGAGAAGGGCATCTCGTGTGGCTCTCTCCGAGCGCGCTGACACCTGCTGTACAGAAGGCACAAAATGATCACCTTCAATGGCAGCGAACAGAAGTGGTTGGAAGCCCAGGGACGCCTCGAAAGGGGACACTCCGGTGGCTGAGGAGGTGAGGCCATTGTGAGGGTACTCAATCCATGGAAGTTGCTTGCTCCAGGTGGTCTGGTGGGTGGATGCCACACATCGGAGGGCCGCATCAAGCTCCTGATTGGCCCGCTCAGTTTGGCTTTCATCCACAGACTAACAGCCAGAGGAAAGACTGACCTGAGCTCCCAGGGAGGAACAAAACACCTTCCAGACATATGACGTGAATTGTGGGCCCCTGTCTGAAACTATGTCAACGGGGATTCCATGGAGACGGAAGACATGGTTTGTCCGGAGCCGGGCAGTTTCTAGGGCCGTAGGAAGCTTAGGGAGGGCAACAAAGGGAGCAGCTTTAGAAAAATGATCAATGATGGTCAGAATGACAGAGTTACCTGACAAAGGTGGCAAACCAGTGATGAAGTCGACAGCAATATGAGACCAGGGGCGGCTTGGTGTAGGTAGGGGCTGAAGAAAACCAGAGGATGGTTGATGATGGGAGAGTCACAAGCAGAATCCTTGGAGGCGGTGAATTGGTGAGAGAGAGCGTCGGGTTTGGTATTGTGGGAACAAGGTCTGTAGGTGATAGTGATGTAACGCGGTTAAAGGACCAGGGCGCCTGACTGCAGCCTCATAGACAATGAGCTATCAGAATAAGATTCGACTATGGAGCCTGAGGGTGTGAATAAAACACAGGAAACAAAAGTAGAGCTCAAATATATATATATATATTATGTTTGTTATGAGAAGTGTATAGACGGATGTACAAAAGAAATAAAAACATATGCATATATATCACAAACAAAAATAATGTTGACAATACAAAACAGCTTAGTAGGTTCCAAAAGGAGGTGGGATGAGGTGTAGTCCAGTATGTGATTTAGTTTAGTTCCATGGACCTGGGATAGGTCATGTGTCAACAATTTGTGATTCAGTCCATAGGTTCACAATTCCTACCGCAACGTAGCGGTGGTCGGGTGGCTCGCCATCTCGCGCTGATCAGGGCTGATCGCGGGAGAACAAAAAAAAAACCTGACCTAAACAAGGTCAAAAAACAGAAATTATCATTCACAGAAGAAAATGAAACAGCATTCTACTGCTGTGACAAAATAAATACATAAATAACAAAGTCAAGTAATCAATGCCACGTTTCATACAACAATCAATAAACCATCATCTCTTATAATGAATGTCATTCTAAATACTATTATAGAAAGACATTCTCATGGGTCCCATCAAAGTATATCAGCGTTAAAGCTAATAAATATTATCCAAAGTTAATCAAATATATTTACAAAACTCATTTAATCACAGGTGTTGCGCAACAGATTCAATAATGTAAATGGAATTTAACTCAATGCAAAATCTCATAGGCCGTTTCGGCATTTCATCAGAAAAGTAACAAAAAACATCCAAAACGGACAAAACTACAAAAATCAAATCACTCGTTCAACTCTAGATACGTTAAGTCAACATTCGGCCATAATGGAATAAACAAAAACAACAATATTCAATAGATGACACTAGTAATTGCACTTACTGTCGCTAGCCTAGCATTAGCTTACCGGCATTGTAGGATGTGCGATCGCGGCTCCGCATGTACATTAATTGTGACAAAACAAAACAAACAAATAACTCACCGTTGAGTCGAGTGTGAGGTAGTGTAAAGATGAATGAATCGGCCGGGTTATTGCACGCTGTCAACTGGCCTGTAGTGCAAAATTTGTCGTGATCTGACAAGTACGCCAACCACAGGGACAACAGCAGCCAGAGGAGCAGGGACATACAGCTGATTGACCCGGAACTTATACAGGAACTTATACAGGATTCATTCCCGCCACAATAAAGGGACTGGCGGAAGTGGGGTCAGAAGTTACCGTGGTTACACTCTCCCCCCCTAATCTCATGGACGTCCTCGTACATGGACTAGGCTGGCAGCGAATGACTGGTTGGCTGAGGTGTGAAGGCATCGTCTCCTCTTCTTCATCGTCTTGAAGAGCGAAGGAGAAGACAGAACTTAACCCATGCAGGAAGGTCTGAACGCTCTTTAACAGAGGCTTACCAGGCTTGATGTATTGCAGCCAATCAGGAGGATTCCTGGTGCGGGTTGAATGCCTCAAAGGTGGTTCTGCCTCAGGACTGAGAGGCTCTGATTCAGTAGGTGAGTGTTGTGACAAGTTACTTCTGGATGCTTCCGAATCAGAAGACAGACTTTCTTCATCGTGAGAAGTTTCGACAAGATCAACTGGCTCAAAGCCAGCTTCCACGGTTCCGCTAGCAATAACTTGTTCCTCTTCAGCAGGTACAGGTTCCTCTGAGAGGATAGCATTCTCTTCCTCTGTAGCCAATACTACAGGGACATCGGGCTGGTTGATAAGTGGCACAGGTTGCGGAGTATTGGGTAAGTCGATGGTTGTTGTGAAGGTGACAGGTTCAGCAGAGAAGGGAACAGGTAGGTATGAGATTAGTTCCTCTTCGTCATTGTTATCAGCATCATCAGCACGTACAGGAGACACGGGTAAGACAGGCATTTTCCTCTTCTGCTTAGTAAGCATTTCCTTTTCAGGTGGTAAATACCCACAGGGCAGTAGGAGGTCTCGATGTAAAGTTCTCAGGGGCTTGTCTTGGCCTTCGGGTCGAACTGTATACACAGGAAGAGTGCCGGCTTTCTTCACTACAATGTACACAGATGACTCCCATTTATCTGCAAGCTTGTGTTTGCCTCTTAGCCGCACGTTCCTCACAAGAACTCTGTCTCCAACATTCAGCTGTGATGCAGTGACATTTTTATCAAATCTGTTTTTGTTACGTTTCATCACCTTTTCTGAGTTTTCGATGGCCAGCTTGTAACTTCCTTCTAGGTGGGACTTTAGTTTGTCCACATATTGTGTGTGGGATGTTGATCCTTCTTTGGCAAGGGGTAGTCCAAAGGCCAAGTCCACCGGTAAGCGAGGTTGGCGGCCAAACATAAGCTCATATGGTGAAAAACCTGTAACATCGTTTCTTGTGCAATTGTATGCATGCACCAGGGGTTTTACAAAATCTTTCCAATGGGATTTCTGTTGAGCTGTGAGTGTTCCTAGCATATCCAGTAATGTTCGGTTAAACCGTTCAACTGGATTGCCTCTTGGATGGTATGGAGTGGTTCTTATTTTGTGGATCCCAGCCATTTCACAAAGCTCTCGGATGATTCTGGATTCAAAGTCAGGGCCTTGGTCACTGTGCAAACGTTCTGGGATACCATAATGCACAAGAAAGTTGTCCCATAAACATTTGGCAACAGTCCTGGCTTTCTGGTTTGGTGTTGGCACAGCAATGGCATATTTTGTGAAATGGTCAGTTATGACAAGTATGTCTTTGACTCCACGATCTGGTTCCACAGAGAGAAAATCCATGCACACCAGTTCCATGGGATGAGAGGTTTTGATATTGACCAGAGGTGCGGCTCGTTCAGATGGGGATTTGCGTCTCACACATCTTTCGCACTGTCTTATTTTATTGACCACATCACGTGTCATCTTAGGCCAATAAAACCGGGAACGGACCAAGTCCAGCGTTCTGTCAATTCCCATGTGACCCATTTGATCATGTAGGTGGTTAAGTACAACTGGTCGATATTCCTCAGGTAGCACTAGCTGGTATGCGAAGTCACTTCCCACTTGTCTCTTCCTGACGAGAAGGGTGTTATGGAGCTCCAGTTTATTTACTTCTCGCAGTAATAGAGGTAGATCGGGAAGTTCTTCCCTCAGGAATGGCGGTGGTGACTCGCCTCGTTCAACCTGAGCTATGACATGCCGGATGACAGGGTCAAGGCGTTGTTTGGCTGCAAGGTCAGCTGTTGAGATTTGGGGGAGTACCATGGAGGTGAACTGGATGTCGTCCGTGAAACTGTCAGGCAGACTGTTGACATTGACAGACATGGATAACACCAGAGCAAGATCAGGATCCGTGCTTGAACTGTACATCAGATGACGGTCACAAACTGCTTTGATGGTATGCTGGTCGATAGAGACATAATCTGGTTCATTGAGATGTTGCCATGCAAATCTCCAGATTCGCTCACGTTCTTTCTGTGACAGAGGATCATCAGACAGTTCACCATGAGGTCGGCGAGACAAACCATCAGCATCCGAGTTCTGCTTTCCTGCTCTGTAGATTAATTTGAAGGTGAAAGTGGACAAAGCTGAAAGCCATCTGTAACCGGTAGCGTCAAGTTTTGCTGATGATAAGAGGTATGTTAATGGGTTGCTGTCTGTCACAACTGTAAACTGAGCACCATAAAGGTAGTCGTGGAATTTTTCAGTCACCGCCCACTTCAAAGCAAGAAACTCCAATTTGTGGGCGGGATACTTTGACTCACTCCGGGAAAGACCTCTGCTGGCATATGCTACAGCTCTGTTTTTTCCATCCTGCTCTTGATACAGCACCGCACCAAGACCTGTGGCACTGGCATCAGTGTGGAGTGTGTATGGTTTCTGGGGATCAGCAAATGCCAGAACTGGGGCAGAAGTGAGTTTGTCAATAATGGACTCAAAAGCTTGTTGACACATTTGCGTCCATCGTCCTCCAAATGGCTCTTTGGGGTTGAGGTAATTCTCTGGCTTTACAGTTCGTCTCAGTTTCCTCTGGGAAGGTGGATAACCAGCAGTGAGTTCATGTAACGGCTTGACAATGGCCGAATATCCCTGGACAAAACGTCTGTAGTACCCAGCAAAACCAAGGAAAGATCTTAATTCCTTCAAGTTTTTTGGCACTGGCCAAGAAGTGAGTGTGGAAATCTTGTCCAGATCAGTTTCAACACCAGCCTGGGACACTACATGGCCCAGATACTTCACCGATGTCTGGAAGAACATGCATTTCTCAAGTGAAAGCTTCAAGCCAAAATCTTTGAGTCTGGTGAGAACTTTCATCAGGCGAGCTTCATGTTCCTCAAGAGTTGGTGCAAAGACAATGAGATCGTCAATGAAAACCAAGACTTCTTTTAGATTTAATTCTCCCATGCATTTTTCCATCAGCCGTTGGAAAGTGCTTGGTGCGTTGGTAATCCCTTGTGGCATCCGATTAAATTCCCAAAATCCTACTGGGCAGACAAAGGCAGTCTTTGCCTTATCCTTCTCCTCCATTTCGATTTGGTAGTAACCCGACTTGAGGTCTAGCACCGTGAACCACTTTGATCCTGCAAGTGCGGAGAAGGTGTCTTCCAGTTTAGGCAGAGCATAAGCATCTTTGATTGTTTGCAGATTGAGTTTGCGGTAGTCAATACAAAGACGTATACTGCCGTTCTTTTTGCGTGCAACCACAATTGGAGAGGCAAATGGTGAGTCAGATTCTCTGATAACGCCAGAGTCAAGAAGTTCTTGCAGGTGCTTCCTGACAGCATCAAGATCTTGAGGGTGAATTGGTCGTGGTCTTTGCTTGAAAGGAGTTGGATCGGACAATTTGATTTGGTGTTTAACTTTGTTGGTCCTGCCGAAATCCAGATCGTGTTTGGCAAATACTTCAGGAATAGTGTTGAGTTTTTGAACAATGCGTTCTTTCCAGTCTGGAGTTAAGGGGGAATCTCCAAAGTTGTATGATGGTTGAGATGGAGGTAACGACTCTATAGACTGGTCTGAATACTGGGTGGGTTGCTCTTTGGAAATGACCTCTTGGAAGGCGCTGATTTCTGCAATAATAGCTCGAGCTGGAATGTGGATTTCATGGTCGGACTCATTACTCACTACAACAGGCAGAGAATATGGCCGACGTTTAGGTAAGTCCACAAGGCAGGTTTTTACTAGGAGTCCACCAGGCAGAGAACTGGAGGTGGGTTGTTCCAGAATAACTGCTTTCTCACCTTGGAATAGCCTAGCCATCTTGAACTGTTCCAAAAGCGGAGTCAAGTACACTTAGTATGACTGAAGGCAATGTGTTGGGACTTAGACCTTTAACCAAATCAGCAGCAGGTGACAACAGGCTCTCTATAATACGCTGGGGACGTATAGAGCTGACAAACTGGGGTCGGCAAGCAGTAGATCAATTTGGGAACGCCATGATTCAAAATCTGCTTCACTACTTGGCTTAGGAATCCTTCCTGAAAAAGCACGGAGACGTAGTGAAGTTGTGGTGCTTATGTCTGGGTTTCGGACCACATGCTCAACAACAACCCTTTGTATTTGTGGTGGGTTGAGATCAGGGGCTGTGAGTGATACTCTTGGAGTTGGTCCAGTCTGGCTTTGACGAGGTCGTGCCCCCTGCTGGTCAGTGGAAACCTGTCTGGCAGGAGGTGAAGACAATTGCTGCTGCTCCAGTTCCCTTTCTTCTTCCTCTACACCAATGTCCTCATCTACTCCATTTTCCTCATCATATTCAACTTTTCCATCATCACCTGCTCCTGCTTCATGCAAATGTTGACCAATCTGCCTCATTACTGTCTTCAAGACATCTTCAAACCGGTGCCCGCTGCGATCAGCAATATGCTTGAGCTCTTTGAGGTAATTGGGAGGGGGACTGCTGCTGTCCTCCGTGGCGGCGTACTCACAGGCCAAAGCTGTGACGTGGAAAACAAGGTCGGCAACACTTTTAGAACAGTGGGTGTATGGCAGAAACGGCTCTAGAGTTGTAAAAGCAGTGGTATCTACAAACTCAGCGATCAGGTTTTTGAAGAAAGTACTTGCGGGATCATTTACGTAGAAATGACGGTTAAGATTCCCATAAGTACGCAAGTAGTCAAGAATTTCATTATCAGATTTTGTGTTAGACACACCGGAGATCATCACAGACTGTGATATATTTATGCCAGAAAGTGCAACTGAATCCATTTTTGATTTTATGTTCAGCAAAAGCGAAGTAAATAAGTAAAGAAAACTGTACGTAAGACCCCAAAATATTCACACACAAAGGCTCCTGGCTGGCTCGCCACTTGTAACGCGGTTAAAGGACCAGGGCGCCTGACTGCAGCCTCATAGACAATGAGCTATCAGAATAAGATTCGACTATGGAGCCTGAGGGTGTGAATAAAACACAGGAAACAAAAGTAGAGCTCAAATATATATATATATTATGTTTGTTATGAGAAGTGTATAGACGGATGTACAAAAGAAATAAAAACATATGCATATATATCACAAACAAAAATAATGTTGACAATACAAAACAGCTTAGTAGGTTCCAAAAGGAGGTGGGATGAGGTGTAGTCCAGTATGTGATTTAGTTTAGTTCCATGGACCTGGGATAGGTCATGTGTCAACAATTTGTGATTCAGTCCATAGGTTCACAATTCCTACCGCAACGTAGCGGTGGTCGGGTGGCTCGCCATCTCGCGCTGATCAGGGCTGATCGCGGGAGAACAAAAAAAAACCTGACCTAAACAAGGTCAAAAAACAGAAATTATCATTCACAGAAGAAAATGAAACAGCATTCTACTGCTGTGACAAAATAAATACATAAATAACAAAGTCAAGTAATCAATGCCACGTTTCATACAACAATCAATAAACCATCATCTCTTATAATGAATGTCATTCTAAATACTATTATAGAAAGACATTCTCATGGGTCCCATCAAAGTATATCAGCGTTAAAGCTAATAAATATTATCCAAAGTTAATCAAATATATTTACAAAACTCATTTAATCACAGGTGTTGCGCAACAGATTCAATAATGTAAATGGAATTTAACTCAATGCAAAATCTCATAGGCCGTTTCGGCATTTCATCAGAAAAGTAACAAAAAACATCCAAAACGGACAAAACTACAATAATCAAATCACTCGTTCAACTCTAGATACGTTAAGTCAACATTCGGCCATAATGGAATAAACAAAAACAACAATATTCAATAGATGACACTAGTAATTGCACTTACTGTCGCTAGCCTAGCATTAGCTTACCGGCATTGTAGGATGTGCGATCGCGGCTCCGCATGTACATTAATTGTGACAAAACAAAACAAACAAATAACTCACCGTTGAGTCGAGTGTGAGGTAGTGTAAAGATGAATGAATCGGCCGGGTTATTGCACGCTGTCAACTGGCCTGTAGTGCAAAATTTGTCGTGATCTGACAAGTACGCCAACCACAGGGACAACAGCAGCCAGAGGAGCAGGGACATACAGCTGATTGACCCGGAACTTATACAGGAACTTATACAGGATTCATTCCCGCCACAATAAAGGGACTGGCGGAAGTGGGGTCAGAAGTTACCGTGGTTACAGTGAACTGAAACACATGAAGGAAAAAACAGCTGGGAGGTCAGTTCCTTGATCAGTAATATGCAAATTCCCATATCTGTGTAGATGTGTCTGTGTGTATGTATGTGTCAAGAGATTTATTCTAAAGACACTTCTTCAGCTAAGAATCTAAAGGTAGAAACACACAGACGCTGCAGCTTTTACTTGCAAGGGCGATCACAGAACGCTCACACCAGAGTGGGAGCCCTGTGATGTGCGCTCTGTTCGTGCACTTGTCTTTATTTCTATACAAAAATAATACAACAGTGAATACGTCTATTCATAGAAAGAGGAATATTAGTGCGTATGTATGTGCGTATGTAGGTGTATGTGTGTGTGTGTGTGTGATTCTGAAGGACGTGGCCCCTCTTCTTGTTAGGGAGTGCAGACAAAAGTATCCAGCTCTCCTCTTCCTGGCAGGAGTGAAATAATAACAGCTTGTTCAGCTATTATTGCTGTGAGAAAGAATGTATAAAACAAGTCTTGTAGTGGACAACAGTCTAAGTCATAAAAAGGTCATCATGCAGTATTCTATCATATGCAAACATATCATTAAAAGCTTATACTGACTACTAAGTACAATTGTATATTGATAGTATGTATGGGTGTATCTGTACGTATGCATGTGTATGTATAACTTGTACATATCTTTCTTGTGTAAATGTTAAAGCCTGTGTTATTGTGTAAATACTTATGTTATTGTGTATTACACACAACTGAGAGATGCCAAACTGTGTTTTATTGTTCTTGTAACATTGACAATAAAAAGCTATTCTATTCTACTCTATTCTAAAACCAAAAAAAATCAAATCTCATGACCTACCACAATTCACAGATCACATTAAATCGGTGGACCAACACATCAAATTCACCAGGGAGGATATGAAAAGTGGCCTACGCATATGGATTAGTATTTAAGGTTTGACTCTCATCAACCACTGGAGCATAAACTGGGTGTCATCAGGAGGCTACAACACAGAGCGAACACCATCCCCACAGTCAGGGAAGCAGAAGAACATCACATCAAAAAGGCCCTGAGTAAATGTGGTTATCCCAGCTGGACATTTGTCAAAGCTCGGAAGGCGCCTAAAGAAAGCTCCAGCCGATCCAGGAGAGAAGGACAACCACTGCCTAAGCGAAAACCTGTAGTGATCCTGTACGTGCCAGGAGTATGAGAACAGTTGAGATGCATTTTTTCTAAGCATCGTGTCTCCGTGGCTTTTAAACCCCAAAACACTCCAAAACTTGCTCCACCCCAAGGATCGGGTCCCCTGAAACAAACAGAATAACATAGTGTACGCTGTTAAGTGCCAGGAGGATTGCCAGGATTTATACATCGGGGAAACCACACAACCTCTGGTAAAGCGTATGGCACTACACAGAAGAGCTACCTCGTCAGGCCAGGACTCTGCAGCCTATTTACACCTACAGGCAAGTGGACACTCTTACAAGGATGAGGATGAACACATCCTGGACACGGAGGAACGCTGGTTTGAGCGTGGAATCAAGGAGGCCATTTACGTGATTAGGGAAAGACCATCTCTGAATCGAGGAAGGGGCCTTAGGGTACATCTTTCACCATCTTACAATGCTGTGGTTGCAGCCATTGCCCAAATCTCTGTCAATGGTACTCATGGCCATTGATCAGTGGGTTTTGATCAATGGTCATGAGAATTTGCATATTAATGATCAAGGTGGATAAGAGGGTTTGTTCCCTGCGCCTTAGGGTCAGGGAATGGGTCCTGACTGTCATCTGCGCTTAGGCGCTGAGTGGCAGTTCAGAGTACCCAGCCTTCTTAGAGTCCCTGGGTGGGGTGCTGAAAGGTGCTCCACCTGGAGACTCTGTTGTCCTACTGGGAGACTTTAATGCTCACATGGGTAACGACAGCGAGACCTGGAGGTGCGTGATTGGGAGGAACGGTTGATCCTATTGGACTTGGTTAGCCTGTGGAACTCCGGAGGCAGCTGACAGGTACCGACAGGCCAAGCGGAATGCGGCTCAGGCAGTGGCTGAAGCAAAAACTCGGGTGTGGGAAGAGTTCGGAGAGGCCATGGAAAAAGACTTTCGGACTGCCTCGAAGAGATTCTGGCAAACCATCAGGCGTCTCAGGTGGGGTAAGCGGTGCTCTACCTGCACTGTGTATAGTGCTGGCAGAGCACTGCTGACTTCGACTGAGAAAATTGTTGGGCGTGGAAGGAATACTTTAAGGACCTCCTTAATCCCACTGGCACGTCTTCTGAGCAGGAAGCAGAGTGTGGGGATGAGGGGGATGACCCGCCAATTTCCAGGGGTGAGGTCACTGAGGCAGTTAAAGAACTCCTTGGTGGCAGAGCCCCTGGTGTGGATGAGGTCCGCCCCGAGTTCCTGAAGGCAAGTTATTGTAAATGACTGAAATGAATCTATAAATCTATAAAGACAAATTGAAGACAACATTTGTGTAAAAAGTTAAAACATGTTGTATCCATGAAAACCTTCTCTTACAGTGGCTGACAAAACAGTGTGAGCCAGGGGCGATTCTTTGGTCCAGCAACCAGGCGATAACAGCTCGGATGGCCAACTACTTCTCTAGTAGCGACGGTGAAGCTGGTCCGGTGGTCGACCGTGTAGCAAGCAGTCACAGCGCGGTGTCGGCAAGCCGAGGCTCACAGGCAGCCGGGTGCGCATGCAGCACGCGAGACCACGAGGCGCTACAGCTTCTGGTGGAGGTGAGGCTGGTCTGACCCGCCGGCCGACCTCGGGCTTACGTGCAGGCTCCCCTGGCATGGGAACCTCCATTCCTGAACCTCCGGCTCCTCCACTGCTCCTTGCTGGTGCAGGTCGCATGCACGGTAGTTACTCCACGGCGCTGGGATCAGCGCAGGCACCTGCTGGCCACTAGCCTCTCCCACCCGTGGAGTGGGGACATATATAGCTGCAGGCTGCGTCTTGGCTGATCGCACACTGCGGGCAGGCATGGGTGGCCCTCCACCGCCAGAACTGTTGGGGTAGTGGCGGCGGTGTCAGCCAGGAACCAACCCAAACTGCCAGACTTGCCATAAACTGCAGGTGGCGCTTGGATCAGTCCTGTGGCTCTTCCCCCCAGCAGCGATACACCGCCACCTGCTCCTTGTGTGTGGCCACCAATTCGGCCACCTTTTTTGCCAGCTCCTCCCTTTGCTGGTCTGGTCCTGGGTCTGCCGCGCCCCCCTCCTGGGTTTCGGCATCACTGTAATATATCCATGGCAGACCAAATCACATTTTACTGCTTTCCAGCATACTTTATGCACGGTTGCTGTTCAGAAACACACACACGGCTGCAGCATTTCAGCCGCCAGCTGACCAAATATCAACAACAACAACATGATAGGACCCAGTACAGATTTTAAGTCCACGGATGCCGTGCAGGTGTGTTCGCCTTCCCTGTATGGCACTGCAGACCAGTCCCCGCCGAAAGGATACAAGCACATAAGAGAAGAAACATGCACAACATTGTTTTATTAACTAAACACAAAGAGGCAGTGCCGCAAATCTTCAAGCAATTAAAGTAGAATACAGACAATACAGACACTGGAAAATCACCTTTCCACTCCATACACAAAGCAAACTTGCCCAGTAAGAGCGCTGCTTTTATATGAAAAAGAATAGATTTGTAGTAGAAACCAGCCTATTCAAGCCATGCTTAGAGTAATATGGACCCTGTTAAATGCTACTATTCATATCATAAGCTACTGGAAACCACAAAAATCATCCATGAAGTGCATGGATGCAGGCTGGAGATCCATATTTAATAACAGTGTAAGAGACTACTTTATAATGTGAAATCACCATAAGGGAATGCAGGCAAACAGAAGCTACATTGGCTTTATTTTATTTTATTTTTTATTTTATTTTTTATTTTATTGATTGGATGGCCACTATATTTTTTTTGCTCCCTCTCTCTCTCTCTTGCTGTCATCATCCATGTTTTAAGGTTTCAAGTGACAGTATCATCAAGCTTATTATTATCAAGTATAAAGTGACTTGTCTGCATTGTTAAATAAAAGATAAAAGAACATAACTAACAGCAAATATCTAGAAAATTTTATATGACAAGAAAAATAAAAGTAAGATAAAATGTGATCTTTTAAGCTCTGTTTGTGACTAAAACATAGCACACATATAAGCTCTTTTATCAAAATATATGTATTAATGTAAGTATTATACTATAAGCATTATAGTAGTATTATAAGTATTTCCCGTGTATATTAATAGTGCATAAGGCTGCGAAGTGAATGGTGGCTCTAAAATAAACAAATGTTTTCTAAGTTTCAGTTATACCAAATAATTTTTTAAAAAATCCCTGAGAGAATACTTGGAATTAAGCCAACAGCAGGTGGAAACACTCGCTGCTGAAAACGGCTCAATATGGGACTTGGTCAAGTCTCTAACTGAGAATGTGACCCATCTTGGTGAAGGAAATAAAAAAAAATTAATGAAGGAGACTGTCATTGATCTTCAGGCCTGTGGCATGAAAGATAACCTTGTTTTTTTCAGATATCCCAGAGTCTCCTGGAGAGGACACTAAATCAACAGTTAAAAAACAGTTAAGAACATCTGCTTCAACAGAGTCCATCGTATCGGAGCTAAGAGGCCGGGTGCTGGGAGACCACGTCCTGTTGTGGCCAAATTTAATCTTTTCAACCAAAAGGAGCAAGTGAAGAGTCGCTGCAGGGAGCTGAAATGAACGGACTTCAGCGTGAACGACCAGTTCCATAAAGAAATCCTGGAATGACGCATGATCTGACACATCTAAATTCAGAAGGGCTCAGCAGTGTTACATTAATCACAATTTCTTTTTTTATGTTTCATCCCTCCCACTTGCCCTTTTTCACAGGTCTCTTCCCTCTCCCTTTTTTCACTGCACTGATCACCTATTCTCCCACGCAGTGACACACAACACCCTGGATCTTTACACATTTGCATGGCATGATCACACATGCACTCAGCATCAGCACATCCACTACAGCCTCACAGCACACGCTGACATATAGGACACACACACACACACAAGCATGTACATGCTAGTTCATATAAGTTAGCATGCACACACGTCACATGTAGCATCCAACATTAGTTAAACACAAACAATTAGGGGCACATTAAGGATTGTCTCATGTGAATATGCATGGAGCCGGCTCCAGAAAGAAGAAATTAAAGATATTTAACAAGCTTAAAAAAACTACAGGCATATGTTGTTTTATTACAAGAGACTCGTAGACCTGCCAAAGCTACAGATGAACTTAAAACACCTGAGTTTCCTAATGTGTTCTCAGCCTGCTATAACTTTAGGCAAAGAGTATTAGAAATCTTAATATGCAAAAATATTAATTTCACAGTACTCAATACAGCTGTAGACACAGAGGGTAGATTTGCAATCATTAAATTATCTATACTTAAAGAAAGTAGAAGATGATCTGGCTAGATGGAAATCTCTACCCATATCACTTGGGTCGCTACAATAAAAATGATGGTCTTGCCAAGAATAAATTATTTATTCTCAGTGATCCCAAGTAAACCATCGCCACACTGGTTTAGTTCTCTGGAATCGTCAGTTCCAGTTCCAATTCCTTTGGAAAGATAAACCTGCGTATTTTAGTTTAACAATGTGACAAACGGCCAAGGATAAAGGAGGATTTGATCTGCCTAACTTTCAACACTACTTCTTGGCCAACAGGCTGCGATTTATCTCAGGGTGGTTAAAACATACTGTGGCGGGGTATGATTTGTGGCTCAGCTGCAGGGGAGGGGTGGAACAGTGGGTTCAGGGTGTGGTGGGGAGGCTGACACATGCCTGAGCTCCATCAGCTCATCATCTCTCCCCTATAAAAGATGTGCTATTCATCAGATCCAACATCAAAACAACATGTATGTTTTAAAAGCATCAACATCAGCTCCTCTCTGACAGCATGTTGGGAGTTTCCATGACCAAGTTTCAATTATCCCATGCAAACGTACACCCATTTGGAACAACCCTGACATACTACAGAACAATAATGTAATTAACTTCCTATTTGGAGTTGTAAAGAAATAACATATTTGGAGCATATATTTGAAAGAACAGACTTTATTCAGTTTAACAAATTAGTTATACAATATGGGTTTAACAAGAATAGATTTTTAAAATATCAAAAATTAAATCCATAGTAACACCCAGAGCTGAGTCATTCGTGAATAAAAGCGCACTGTCATATCCAACTTGTGCCAGCGGATCCTCTTGCTTTGGCTCTGAACTTTTCTTTCCTGCTTGGCTTCTCTTGTCTAGTCTCGTCTAACTTGAATCCTCAGGGAGTCTCTCGGTCTTGTTCTCTAAAACCTAAAGAATATTGATTTGATTAACTGGTCCCTCAACACAATTGGCACCCCTTTCTCAACGAGAAGCCTGGGTTCAGGAGAGCCCGATTCTTGATCATGAGACTGTGTTATGACTCTCTATGCCCATATCCTCCCAAGGTCACCTGCATCGGCTGCGGACTGTTGACTTTCACTTTACTGGTTGGAAGGTCACTCTGTCAAGCTGAACACAGGACACATACACACATGCATGCACGTACAGAGTTCGGGCGATCGTGGCTCAAGCGTTGGGAGTTCGCCTTGTAATCGGAAGGTTGCTGGTTCGAGCCCTGGCTTGGACAGTCTCGGTCGTTGTGTCCTTGGGCAAGACACTTCACCCGTTGCCTACTGGTGGTGGTCAGAGGGTCCGGTGGTGCCTCGCGTCTGTCAGTGTGCCCCAGGGTGGCTGTGGCTACAATGTAGCTTGCCATCACCAGTGTGTGAATGTGTGTGTGAATGGGTGGATGACTGGTTGTGTAAAGCGCTTTGGGGTCCTTAGGGACTAGTAAAGCGCTATACAAATGCAGGCCATTTACCATTTACCAGAGTTACGCACTCACCCCCGTCCCCCATTCCAAAGGCCTCTGCTGCTTGTCCCCTACCCAATACAGACGGCAGGTCGACTGGACCAGCGCAGTCATGCCGCATGACTGGATGCTCACACTGATCCCCTATCAGGAGTTCAGTCTGAGTAGAGTTATCATTTTTCTCCTCGACTCCCCTATTCTGTTGTACATTTTACTGTTTTTCTTTAAAGCTGACCTGTCTACCCAATGTATGTATGGTTGGAAGGTCAACAGTGTGGAGTCGAGCGATGTGTCATTATAGTCCCCTGATATTATAAAAAGGGCTCTCAGAGATTGGGTTTGCAGTCTGCTGACTACAGAGAGTCACAGACTGCCTCCCCGCATGCTAACAGCTAACAGCTCAATGTATCTGTTGCAGAGCTATTCTTTCATAGCGATGTACCCATGGTTACACCATCTGTCATTTAACAAACACTGCCAGTCCCCCTCCTTTCCTCTCACTGCTGTCTCTCGTCCTGTGAACCGGCAGCAGCTGGAAACCAGGCAGCGCCACATTCATGTCCGGTGTTAGCCAGGACTCTGTTAGCATCGTAATGCTACACTGCCCGTACTCCCTCTGTGACTGGGTCATTAGTTCCTCAATCTTATTAGGGATTTCCAATGATTACATAACGTCTCCTTTTCCAGCAACAACACCCCCGTCTTTTCATCCTCAGCTTACTTGGGATGTCGGTTCTCTGTCACGAAGCTGCAGGGCCTCCAAATATGGGTGGAAAAAGTGGAGACAAAAGAAGAGAAAAGTAAACAGAACTAGCACGAAACGGTAGTGCATGATGGCAGAATATTATTGCTAAGATGTAAGACGTAAAGTATTCTGTCGTTTGTTTGCTTGATCATGTGTTAAACACATCAAAATGCATAGTAGGATTATAATACAAGTGAATACTGGGACAAGCATTGGTACCGAAAAGGTAGCAAGGCGAATCTGTGATGAATTAGTGTGGTCTGCACTTCTTTCTTCCTTGATTGGGTGAAAGGAGTTAAAAGTAGTTGGATGAGGGAACCATGAGGAGTGCCCTGCATAATTTCAAGAAAACGGCGTTTTAAATGGCGTCACAGCTGATACTGAACAAATGTGAATGTCTGTGTGTGTGGTGATCATATATGTGTGGTGATTGAGGTGTCTATAAACAACAAAGCAAAAACAGCTGTAGATTTCATTTTAATTGTCTTGGTGAAGGCCATCTTAGGTCACATGATCCTGTGGGTGGAGCTGAGCAGGTATATGTAGTAGATGAAGTCAAAGTTAGGTGTAGTTAACAATGGTTCTTCCACGGATGTTCTGTTTCTCTGTGATCATCATTCTCTTATGCAAAGGTGAGGAAGACTGACATTTATTTGAATTACTGCACATTTTTCTTATTACCTAGCTTAAACAAAGAATGGGCAGAGTAAAACAATAATCACAAAAACAAAAGCAGACTTTATCACTTATCAGCCCAACTGGCATCATACTAGTAAGTTGCTGCAAGATGGGAAAGGTGATCAAAATGGTTCTAAATAAAATGAAAATGCAATATCAACAGGAGTGGGTCACAAAAGAAAATATCACCTAGATCAGGGGTCTGCAACCCTTAAGACCCAAAGAGCCATTTGGACCTGGTTTCCACGCAAAAGAAAACACTGGGAGCCGCAAATACGTCTAAAATGAAGATAACACTGCATATATTGTTTTTTTACCTTTATGCTTTGTGTGAATAACTAAAGTGTGTTGCTTATTAAATCCATGAAGTGCTAATGAGAAAATTACATTTTATTTATGTAATTAACACATTTTGAACTCTTAAAGAAATATAACAAAAGGAAAGACACCCAGCTGAACTAAAATGATCCATGTAGCAAACAAAAACTGTTGTGAGCCGCCACCCTTATATCGCCTTTGGGCTTTTGGAGCCTTGACCTGACTTGTAAAAAATAATTGGAAAAAAAGCACTATGCTGCTAAAAGATGAAAAATAGATATTTGCAAAATTCTGCCTAAATATGTATTTTACCTGGTTAATGTGTGTGGCGGGGGGGCTGCAGCGCCGCTGCATGGGAGTCGGACGCACCTGAGCGGCACCCGCAATCACGCCTCGCCACCTTAAAGTCTGTGCTCTCTCTGCTGTTGTGTTGGTGTGTGTCGGGCAGTGAGCTGAAAAGCTACAGCCGACTGTATGCGTACAACAACCGTGTGTGAAAAGTGGTCAATAAAGAGATGCTGAAAAGCACCGGGTCTGCAGTGGTATGTTTTCAATGGAACTTCTGCTCCTGAACCTCTGCGCACAGCGTCTGCAACGAAGTCACTTTCATCTTTACGCAGGACTGTAAGCTGTCGTCTATGAGGCGTGAGTGGTGTTTGTTTTTAACATGGTTCACGGTGGTGGCTGCTGACGTGGATCTGAAGATCCATAATTGGCCTACCTGGGGTTGAAAGTCTCGATAAATGCATGGCGTTTCGGCAGGTATACTGGCTTCCGCAAGTGTGACGCTTATTTTGAGCGAAATACAATTTTATTTTTATATTTCAATATCACAATAATCTTCCAATTTAGAACTACAAGTTAAAAAAAAGAACTAAACACAAATAAAATACACTTCAGCTAAATACTTCTAATTTATTTTCCCAAACCACCCGGAGCCGCAGTATAAGGACAAAAGAGCCACATGCGGCTCCGGAGCCGCAGGTTGCCGACTCCTGACCTAGATCAAGGCACGGTTAGTTTTGATCGTCACCATATTCCTTGCAACCAACTATGTTTCTTTTAGTTTTGTTTTCTATTATCATTTAAATATCAAACCAGTGATACATTAAAATGAGATTAGTTACTTGGGATTCTTTAGGTTTTTGCCTTTTCTTTGAAACTTTAATGCATATCCACAAATAGGTTTATTCTATCTGATTATTAGGCAGGTATGTGTCTGTCTAAAAAGGATCACCTCTTCATGTCTCCAGCATCGTAAAACAATTTGGGACATTTCATGATTATTTTTTTTTTTTCATGGCACTTATAAGTAAGACTACAAGGCATCTGGTCTTTGCAGAATTAAAACTTATAAAGAAACAAAGTGAATGAAAAAAAACTTGTATTGTCTGAAATTACATCTTTAATACAGTAGCTGATAGAGACATCTATGCTGTGTTGGTTTGAACTTGGACCTAAAAAGTGAAAAACAACAATTACTTTTTCATGTAGGAGGAAAAACTGTTATATCTATTTCCCTTGAAGTCAGCTTCAGTTTGCAAGCTTCTGCAGCTCATGGATGGTACAGTTTATTTTCTTGGGGGAGAACAAATAACCACCTACTCTCTTCCTCACAGCTCTCTCATTCACGCACTTAGAATCAAAACTGCACCCTGAATACATGTGTTATCCTAAGGATTATCAGCGGGGCTGCTGTTTGCACGGGTAAAAGGGTTGTCGATATATTGACCAGGCAAATTTACATGGTAAGTTGAATGAGCCAAAAGCTGCAGAAGTATGATGATGTGTCATGGGGCAATGTAATGGCTGGTTTTATCAAGGCAGAGTAAAAAGTTATACTTGATGTATACCTCAGTAAACATTTGCATTGCCTAACTACCTAACAGTTGAGCATAATACTGAATAAACAAATCCTTCTCTGTCCATCACCTCCACATATTTATCCTGCACCTTTCAAACACAAAATATATAGACAAATAGGTATTTTATTGATACTACAAGGGAAATTGTTGTGTTACAGCAGCACGATAAAGAGTGAAAATAGTAAAGTCCACAATAAACAACAAAAAAACCCAACACCTTAAAATAAAAGTGCCACAGGCAGCTGTTAAGGGCCTTATATAGAACTGTGCTTTTTCTTTATCATTTCTAATTACACTTGTGAAATACTTGGATACAATATGGACTGTGGCTGTAGATGTGATTCATCAGCAGAAGAGGCTGATGTGTGCTGAAGGCTCAGACGAATACCTGGGTTAAAAAAGCATCTGTAACGAATACATTACTGACATTATGATGAGAGCTCTTTTAATTTGTGTTTTTTTGTATTTGTTTGTAAAGCTGGGAATATACACATTTAATAAAAAATAACATAAAGCAAGTCATTAAGGCCACAAGCACAACCTCAAGTTTTCTTACTATAGATTTATAGTCACTCTACAACTCATCTGTCCAAATTTTCAGCTGGACTGAGCTCTACGGACTGTGAATTCCACTGCATATGACACCTATCATTTTTATACTTAGACCACTCAGTGCCCCCCCCCCCCCCCCCTTTGTGTCCTTTAGGGGGTATTGTAATCTTGGATTTGTCTTAATTTGTGGGGACCCTTCCCTCTAAGATTACAAAAGAACACATCATAATAGACCCACCAAAATTGAGGTGGGCAACAAATAAAAAACCTACATGAATGACCCTTACAGTGCTTCACTGCACAGGTATTTTAAAATGATGTGAACTCCTTCAGTTTATGTTCTATATAAAGTAGTTTATGTCTAAACCTGACCAGAAATTAAAAACAAAGCTAGGAAGTAGGTACAAGCTAAACAAACAACTGAAAACAGACTGACCACAGCGTCCTGGCTGGCTGACTTGTGACTCCTGGAGTCCTTCCCACCTCCAGTGTGGACTACAACTACTGACCAAAATGGGATGCTTTGGGATGCTTTGTGCTAATTCCGACATGTGAAAATCCGTTAAAATACAGAAGGCAATGATAAGTAAAGTAATATGATGTATTTTGATGGGAACATGTACAGGTTCTTTATATCTAACAGACCTGTTCACTCAAAAACACTGGTGTCTGGATGGGAGTGTTTGATTCCCTGGGATGAGTACGTGGTGGCAGATCAGTCTCTCTGATTGAGAGGATAATCCAACATGTTACAATCAGTTAAAATACAGACGATTAATGTTAAGTAAAGTAACATGATTTATTTTGAACATGTAAAGGTTTCTTCTATTGAATTAGATCTGTTCACTCAAAATCACAAATTGGGGGAGGGGGGTGTCTGTGAAGAAGAATGGAGTTATGTAAATAAATAGTATTTGTTGATGGGTTGGGAGGACTATTATTCACAAGCTTGAACTTTCCTGCTAAACCTTTTTGTCCTCCGCTGTGAGCAGCTTGACAGGTTAAACAAGTATTTTTTGTGTTTTTTTACCAGGTAGCAGTGACCTCACATTGTGTTTTACATTAGCGTGCTTGGAAACTTATTGTGCAACATAACTTTAGGTGTTACCCTCCTTTAGACATGATGTGGATAGTCAACCAGAATGACTTGTTGCTTTTGATCAGTACAAAGAAACATGCATGCGGTGAGAGTTTAAGTGGTTGCCAATGAAAACTTCTATTGTAAGACAGGAAAAACACACATGGTGTGATAATGAAAAGTCAATTTGTTGATTGACTTATACATCAGAGTTGTTTTTTTTTTAAATACTTTGCTTTGATCTCAAGCACAAAAGCACATAGGGATGTTATTCACGATTCATTACTCATTATTCACGATCCCATCAATCAACAGTGATGGGAATAACGACGTTACAAACGGCGTTACTTTTTTCAGTAACGAGTAATCTAACTAATTACCAAGGTGGGTCGAGTATCTAAAAATTGTACTCAAGTAAGAGTAGCATTACTTTAAAATATTATTACTCAAGTAAAAGTGAAAAGTAGTCTTCAAAAAAGTTGCTCAAGTAAGAGTAAAAAGTACTTGGCGAAAAGACTACTCAAGTAGCGAGTAACTGTTTGAAATGTCAGATTTATTTTTTAAATAAATGTTATCAGACAAACAAAAATAAATAAATACACAGATTTTACCATTTTCAAAAGGAATATATATAAAAAAATCAACAAAATAAGGCACAACAATTCTAATTTCCAGATTTCTGTTTTCACAACATAAAGCTTTTTTCACCAATACCTACAGTAAATAATATAAACATATAAACAGTGCAAACAATTTCCAGTGACAAGATATGCTGTAAACTTTATATTCATTTTTGCTCCAAATGGCACAGCAGCCTCAGAGAAAACAGAACGAGGCAGCTTCAACATATGTTCATACAAGGCAGCTCAGTTTACCATAAATTGTATGGGTGTGCATCTATTTCTGCATATTTAGCAAAAATGTGACATTTCTTCACTCAGTGAAGTGATGGTTAAGCTTCAGCAGCAGTTTGCTCTCATGGTTCTTTCTGTGAAGCTGTAACTGTTCAGCAGTGAACAGGAGTCCTGCATGACTGAGAAGTCCTTCACAAGCTCCAGATGCAGGAAGAGCTGTATTGACTTTGATCGACAGCTTCTTGATGTGAGGAAAGCCATGCAATAGATCCACACCTCCAGTGAATGGACATGAAAGGTACCTCTCCAGTTCCTCTGCTTCTGGCTTTCCTGACCCCATGGATCCATCATCTTAGTCGGTTAGGCCGCTGTTTGTGCTGGCCTCATCCAGCTCTGAGTCCAGGTGATGTCTGATGAAGTGGGGACCTGTGGAAAGATGTATGGTTTTCAAAAGAATTAGGTCTGGTCATTATAGTGCTGTGTACACTGCCAAGCTGCAGATGTTTGTTTGGAGCTAGCCTCCAAAAGCTGGCCATACACTGTGCGATTTTTGGCCCATTTTGAGCCGATTTTTCAGTCGCGCAACCGTTTTGGGGATCGGCCCAAGTTTTGCCTTAATCGTGTGTGCATCGTGTAGTATACATGGGATAACAAAAAGCAGTTAACACCTCACGACCAGCTCCCAATCATCAATCGTATGGTCGCATGATAATCAAACCAGTTTGAAATCCTGTCGCCCCTCAATGCAGCCTCTCACACTGCGCACGCACAAACACAGAAATGAAAGAGAAAAGGTGGAGCAGCACGGCAGTGCAGCGTGTGATCTGGACACAAGAGATGGAGGCACAACTTGTAGGATGAGGCAAGCTCATCCGAGTACGTAAGCGTAGAGCTGCCACCCAGGCAAAAGAAAAATAGAGCTACATCACATTATAACGTGAAAAGTTTATTGTTCTAACAATATACTTTTCATGTTCGTGCAATATACCTTTCACATTTGAACAATATAATACCACGTTCGTACAATATAATATTTATATTGTACGAACGTGATAATTATGTATATTGTAATAACGTGATATATTGTTCAAACGTGAAAGGTATATTGTTAGAAAAATTGTGCTACAACACAGCATTTTACATTCCTCAGGATGCCATCACAACATCAACAAAACATGGTTAGCAACATCTGGACTCTTACTTCAGTCATGTCTAGGTTCACATTGACAAGATAAAAGAATATTAATGTTTTTATTGTTGGTTTGTTACACTCACTCAGAAAGGTTACTGTGCATCATAAACTTAAGTATTATAGCTCTTAAAAAATGGCTTTTTGGTACAATTTTTTAAAATTGTGTCATATAAAAACAAAAATAAAAGAAATAAAAGAAATAAGATTCAAAACTGGAGGGTTAAAATAAGAGAAAAAAAACGCAGCTCTTGGATGAATTAAACACCATTGCAAATATTCCATCGCTAACATAGAAAACATCCCTGTATCACAGCCTATTTGATTGAGAGGAGTCAACAGATTTCTGAAAGTCTAACAGCTGTGAATTATGCTCCAATCAATCACAACCAATTCTTATCACAACCTCCTTCTTTTGATCAATTCTCACTCTTAAGTGACATATGTCAACTTTTCTGCTTTTCTTTGTATTTACCAGTTGTCCACTTTGGCCCTGAAGGATCACTCACTCACTTTCTCCTCTGGGACTGTTGACACATGTACAGCAGGCAGTCACCAGTGCTTGTCGATGAAGACAACGTGGTAATTGACAGGCGGGAGGAAAATGTTTCAATCTGTAATTAAACTACACTTTTTGTTGAGCTTTTCTGCAACCGTTTTTATTCCTCATAAACATGCCATTGCTACACCAACATTATACATTTAACAGCATTCGTAACATCAGTTCTAACATTAACATTGAAGTGCCAAGGCGATTAAATGGATCTTTTCTCACTGTCCCTCTTCCCCTCTGTTTTCTTTCCCTGTCCTTTTCTTGAACTTCTCTTTTCTACGTCTTTCCCTTTCCTATCCCCGGTCATGTCTGTTCCGATTGTAATAACTTAAAAGTAAAAAATAAATAAATAATAAAGATCAATCAAGAGCACCAGTATGGCAAAGTACTGCAGGATGCTGTGGTAGCCAAGCTGGTTCAGTGTGCCTTCAATTTTGAATAAATCCCTAACAGTGTCTCCAGCAGAGCACCACCATGCTATCACACCTTCTCCTCCATGCTTCAAGGTGAGAACCATGTACAGTGGCTTGCAAAAGTATTCGGCCCCCTTGAACGTTTCCACATTCTCCGTGACAATGTTAAGATGATTTTATAGTCATGCCAACCTCCAACCGCATGGCAAAATATACCAAGAACTATACAATAGTTTCTTCTTTTACATAATATTTCTTTGAATCCCAGTGCGTATTTCAAAGAATATGTGCAGCCTTTGAACAGTTCCTCAAACAAAACAAAGGCCAACTTGTTTGACTTGTTGCTTTACCTTTTGTTACTATTGTTATTTCAGTGGTGAGTGAAGGGAATCAGGTCTGGTTGTGTGAGCTTGTGGGTGGAGCTGAACACAAGATTTATAGTATTTAACAGTTGAAGTCAAATTAAAGCCAGCGTAGTCAACAATGGCCCTCCAACGGTTCTTGTGCTTTTTCTCTGTGATGATCATTCTTTTTGGCGAAGGTGAGAGAGAAAATTGTATTTCTGTTTGTAGTATTAAAATCTTTCCCATTACTTCTTTCAGATGAAGTGTGGAAAGTTTAATTACAGATACTAAAGAATTTTATAATAAATTTTATTTTAGCTGGATAGTATGAAATGCATCCTGCCTGTAGCATTCTGCAAGATGGGAAAGAATTTTTTGACATCCTTAAATTCTGCTCTTCTTATTTTTTTCTTTCTTTATTTTCTCTTCTAAATTATATGGAATAGAATGTTATTATACTAATTATTTTAATTATTATTATTATTATTATGTTTTAAACATTAGAGTTATTTCATATTAGTTGCAATTGAATAAAAATACTTATTCACTATGGACTAGTCATGATGTGTATTACCTCTATTTTGATATATTTGTCTTTGTGTTCCAATTTTTAGATGTTCATTCACAGCAGCCTGGTAAGCATCCAAGAACAATTCTGAAAGTTTTTCATACTTAACCTTTTTTTTTAAATTATATTTAAACCTACACCAATGGGAGTGCCAATTGAACGTCTGAGCTGGGTATCTGTCAAGATTTTATTTTTCATTTATCTGTTGAAATCCACAGGGTAAATGGTATTAGTAAACTACTGTATCGTTGATAATCAGTAAGAGTATGGGAGGCAGAGTCTTCCTTTGTGGCACCTGCTCCCAGTTTTCACTGAGGAGACCGACATCCTCTCTACTTTTAAGATTAGACTTAACACTTGATTTTTTTTACTGTTTCTTCTTCCCTAACCTTTTTTCACTCACCATGTGTTTATAAAGCACTGTGCATTTAATCATTGCTTATTATTAATCTCTAGCTCTCTTATGTTCTTTGAAGTTTTCCCTGAACAATTTTGCACTAAAATGTCACAAAATACCTTTTCTGTGGTTGAGTGTGGTTCATGTGCAACAATGTTTTTATGACTTTACATCTAAAAATAACATCAACATGTATCATCTCCCATCAGAACTCTTCATGAGATGTTACTCACTGAACGTGTGAATGGTTATACAGGGAGTGCAGAATTATTAGGCAAGTTGTATTTTTGAGGAATAATTTTATTATTGAACAACAACCATGTTCTCAATGAACCCAAAAAACTCATTAATATCAAAGCTGAATGTTTTTGGAAGTAGTTTTTAGTTTGTTTTTAGTTTTAGCTATTTTAGGGGGATATCTGTGTGTGCAGGTGACTATTACTGTGCATAATTATTAGGCAACTTAACAAAAAAAACAAATATATACCCATTTCAATTATTTATTTTTACCAGTGAAACCAATATAACATCTCCACATTCACAAATATACATTTCTGACATTCAAAAACAAAACAAAAACAAATCAGCGACCAATATAGCCACCTTTCTTTGCAAGGACTCTCAAAAGCCTGCCGTCCATGGATTCTGTCAGTGTTTTGATCTGTTCACCATCAACATTGCGTGCAGCAGCAACCACAGCCTCCCAGACACTGTTCAGAGAGGTGTACTGTTTTCCCTCCTTGTAAATCTCACATTTGATGATGGACCACAGGTTCTCAATGGGGTTCAGATCAGGTGAACGAGGTGGCCATGTCATTAGTTTTTCTTCTTTTATACCCTTTCTTGCCAGCCACGCTGTGGAGTACTTGGACGCGTGTGATGGAGCATTGTCCTGCATGAAAATCATGTTTTTCTTGAAGGATGCAGACTTCTTCCTGTACCACTGCTTGAAGAAGGTGTCTTCCAGAAACTGGCAGTAGGACTGGGAGTTGAGCTTGACTCCATCCTCAACCCGAAAAGGCCCCACAAGCTCATCTTTGATGATACCAGCACAAACCAGTACTCCACCTCCACCTTGCTGGCGTCTGAGTCAGACTGGAGCTCTCTGCCCTTTACCAATCCAGCCACGGGCCCATCCATCTGGCCCATCAAGACTCACTCTCATTTCATCAGTCCATAAAACCTTAGAAAAACCAGTCTTGAGATATTTCTTGGCCCAGTCTTGACATTTCAGCTTGTGTGTCTTGTTCAGTGGTGGTCGTCTTTCAGCCTTTCTTACCTTGGCCATGTCTCTGAGTATTGCACACCTTGTGCTTTTGGGCACTCCAGTGATGTTGCAGCTCTGAAATATGGCCAAACTGGCGGCAAGTGGCATCTTGGCAGCTGCACGCTTGACTTTTCTCAGTTCATGGGCAGTTATTTGGCGCCTTGGTTTTCCACACGCTTCTTGCGACCCTGTTGACTATTTTGAATGAAACGCTTGATTGTTCGATGATCACGCTTCAGAAGCTTTGCAATTTTGAGACTGCTGCATCCCTCTGCAAGATATCTCACTATTTTTGACTTTTCTGAGCCTGTCAAGTCCTTCTTTTGACCCATTTTGCCAAAGGAAAGGACGTTGCCCAATAATTATGCACACCTGATATAGGGTGTTGATGTCATTAGACCACACCCCTTCTCATTACAGAGATGCACATCACCTAATATGCTTAATTGGTAGTAGGCTTTTGAGCCTATACAGCTTGGAGTAAGACAACATGCATGAAGAGGATGATGTGGACAAAATACTCATTTGCCTAATAATTCTGCACTCCCTATAATGCTGTGGCTTATCAACATATTCAGTATTTAACTGTTGTGTCTTATTCTCTCAGCATGTGGCAGGGTTATTAAAAATCCTAGAATCGTAGGAGGTGAAGATGCAGCCCCTGGAAGTTGGCCCTGGCAGGTATCTTTATCCAAAGATGGCTCTTTTTTCTGTGGAGGGTCCCTAATCTCCAACGACTGGGTGCTGACAGCTGCTCACTGCATTACACCGTAAGTCAACACTGCAAGTGTTTCTGTGGTGGTGCAGTGGTTAACGCCTGTTGGAGGTTTCAACCTCTTGGAGTAGAGTTTACATATTCTCCCTGTGCCATGTGGGTTTCTTCTGCAGACAACACTTTTTAAAGGCTAAATATTTTTTTTAATTGGTTATGGAAGCGAGAGTGTGTGTCTCTGTCCCTCTCTGGGGTATCCCTGTGATGGACAGGTGGCCTGTTCGGCATGTAAGGCAATGGATGTTATTGCACAGTGATTTTAATATTTTTGTTCATAACCAACTGATGTTTTCTTTTTCTGAAATTAGTGAAAGGACATTTTTAAAGTCTTAAAAAAACTAATTGCACACATTTACTCAAAAGCACCCCAACAGTTTTTAGAGTAATTTCTCCACTGATAATTTTCAACTCACAGTTGGTAGTAACACATTTCTTAATAATGTAATGTTGTGATCAAATTGTGACAACGCTGAGTAACAGCCAGGGTTAGATGAGAAACTTAATACCAGTCACGTCTTTCCATCCGATGTGAACTTACAATCAGCAGCATGCAAGTTTTTTTTTTTTTGTTTTTTTTTTTGTGTCCCGTTTGGATCTATAGCCATCAGAATTGTTGTCTTAAGGCCAAGAAAGATGCCAAGCGGATTTATTTTACCAAGTGGATCATCATGGCCTTGCCATATTGGTCCATTTGATTGACCTTTATTATAATTATGAATTTATTTTATTTTCAGTTGCTAAAAATGGGACAGACATGACTGGGTGATAGGACAGGGAGAAAGAATGAAAGAAAGAGAGGGAGAGAAAGAAAACCAAAGGGGAGAAGAGACGGTGAGAAAGGGGGGAAGAAAGAAAAACAAACAAAACACCTGGATCACCTGTATGGAGAAAAAAAAACAGAAGAGAAAGCAAACAAAAAAAAGAGCAACATAATAAAAAACAGCACCATCACAATAAACTAGCTAGAAGTAGATAACAGTAGATACTAAATATTAAACGATATTGTGCAGCACGCAAGATAGACAGCGCACAATGTGCTTTGAGGCAGCAGCCAAGAAAGGTGTAGTCCGTGTCTGTGAACACCCGTGTGTACACCTGTGTGCACACCTGTGTGGATCAGCATGCTTGTATTCCAAAGGTTTCTCCATGTAACGATCTGCTAGGGAGTGTGGGGAGCCACAGCCCCGTCCACCAGGGTATGAAGCAGGTATGGAGGAGATCCAGGCCCCCAGCAGCATGCAAGTTTAGCATGAAGATGTAAGTTGGGAACCTGCTAACTTTGTTCTGTCAAAAGATAACAAACTCTAGCTATGCACAAAAGTAAGCCTCACCATTCAACTCACGTGCACACGCACATGCAGGGATAGAGGAAATGCCCATCCATCAAAATCATTTTCTTGGACTACAACGGCTCTTCAGTGTTTGAATGAAATGATTCAATTTAAACAGTGGCTTGCAAAAGTATTCGGCCCCCTTGAACTTTTCCACATTTTGTCACATTACAGCCACAAACATGAATCAATTTTATTGGAATTCCACGTGAAAGACCAATACAAAGTGGTGTACACATGAGAAGTGGAACGAAAATCATACATGATTCCAAACATTTTTTACAAATAAATAACTGCAAAGTGGGGTGTGCATAATTATTCAGCCCCCTTTGATCTCAGTGCAGTCAGTTGCCCATAGACATTGCCTGATGAGTGCTAATGACTAAATAGAGTGCACCTGTGTGTAATCTAATGTCAGTACAAATACAGCTGCTCTGTGATGGCTAGTGATGGGCAGATGAAGCTTCATGAAGCACTGAAGCTTTTCATCCAAGTGGTTCACTCCAGTGCAAAGCTTCTTGAAGCTTCATTTGCTCTAGTAGGACACCTACTGGACGTAAAAATAGTAGTTGGCATGAATTTGAAGAGTGAGGCCTTTTGCACACAGCCTGTAAATGTGAACAACAAAAGGAGTGTGTAAAACATGTATATTGTAGTGATGCAGTATACTGTGTATATTTATACTGGCAGTATGGAAAATGATCATTTGGAAATGTTTAAAATGGAAATGATCATTTACCGTGAGGTGAGGTGTGGTTGGGGTGTGGACAGCAGTTGTGCTTTTGTAACGTTGAGGTATGGACAGCTACACACTGAGGCTTTGAGCCTCAGTCCTGCCTGTTCACATTTTATTCTGTAAAAACTAAATTTTCACTGCTTTTATGACCTTTTAGTGGGGAGAACATAGCTAGGATTTAATGATTTAACACATCTTTTAAATCCTTTGTCCTGCACAATGCTAAATGGCTGGGAGTCCTCAATCACCATGCTAACCAGGTCTTCATCTATTTGAGATTGTTCTCCTGGGGAAAGACAATAAAGATAAAGCACAAATAGAAATATCACACACATAACTTATTGCATTGTATAATATTGTTATATCATTTAGTAACATTACTGCATGCTATATTATCATGGCATTTGATGGCTCACCTGGTCTTGCTCCACAATCGGTGTTCCCCTTATTCTCATGCATAGCTCTATAGTGCCTAAGCAAATCAAATCAAATCAAATCAAATCACTTTTATTGTCACATCACATGTGCAGGTACATTGGTACAGCACATGTGAGTGAAATTCTTGTGTGCGAGCTTCACAAGCAACAGAGTTGTGCAAATACAATAATGTAAACAAGCAAAATACGATAATGGCTACATCTGAAACTAATAAATATATGTACAATATATAATAGTGTATGCATTTCTGGATGTGTATACTAAATATTTTGTGTGTGTGTGTGTGTGTGTGTGTGTGTGTGTGTGTGTGTGTGTGTGTGTGTGTGTGTGTGTATACACATATTTTACAAATTAAATAGAGTAAACAATAAATAAAATATATAAAATAAATATACAGAGTTGAGACATGTGCAAAACAGTGGCGTTACTGTACAGTATGGAGTGCATAATGTTAAAGTTCCAGTAGTGAAGCTGAGGTGTCTATGACGTGTTCAGCAGTCTGATGGCCTGATGGAAAAAGCTGTCTCTCAGTCTGCTGGTACGGGACCGGATGCTGCAGAACCTCCTTCCTGATGGAAGCAGTCTGAACAGTTTATGGCTGGGGTGACTGGAGTCCTTGATGATCCTCCCCGCTTTCCTCAGGCAGCGCTTCCTGTAGATGTCTTGGAGGGAGGGAAGCTCACCTCCAATTATCCGTTCAGAGCACCGCACTACTCGCTGGAGAACTTTGCAGTTGTAGGCGGTGCTGTTGCCATACCAGGTGGTGATGCATCCAGTGAGGATGCTCTCAATGGCACAGTGATAGAAGGTCCTGAGGATGCGGGGGCTCATGCCGAATCTTTTCAGTCTCCTGAGAAAGAAGAGGCGCTGCTGCATGGATAAGGTGTTGTTGTTATATCCCAGCTCCCTGGCACATAGCAAACACCTCACCTTGTACAAAAGTACAGACAGCTTAACATAGGTTTTATTGCACCATCAGTATTATGAAAATACATCTTCTGTGGAAATTTACATACCTTGTTGGGAGATATAAGCTCAAAATGTTCCCACACAGGGGAGGACATCCTTCTCTTCGTAGCTGGCTCCATTCTCTCCTGACTTTCTCTCCTCACTCTCATAAACCTCCAACCTCTCTCCAAACTGTCTCTAACTCTCTCTCACTAACCGCAACTCTCCATCAAACACCCACATTTTGAATGGAGTCTGAGGGGTGTATATCGCTGTCATAGCTCGCGGTACAGTTCGAACCGCTTCCTGAACCAGTCACGTGGTACAGCCGGGCAGCGAGGCTTCGGACGTCATCATTTTCAGCTCCTCCCATAAATGAAGCAAGCCTCGATACGCGCTTCGCGGAAACGCCCCCTCCATTACTCGACACACGCTTCGAAGCCTCGATACAGAACGTCACATCACTAGGCGGAGGTTCACCTTCCAGCAGCACAACGACCCTAAACATAAAGCCAGGGCAACAATGGAATGGTTTAAAACAAAACATATCCATGTGTTCGAATGGCCCAGTCAAAGTCCAGATCTAAATCCAATCGAGAACCTGTGGCAAGATCTAAAACTGCAGTTCTCAAACGCTGTTCGTCTAATCTGACTGAGCTGGAGCTGTTTTGCAAAGAAGAATGGGCAAGGATTTCAGTTTCTAGATGTGCAAAGCTGGTAGAGACATACCCTAAAAGACTGGCAGCTGTAATTGCAGCAAAAAGGGGTTCTACAAAGTATTGACTCAGGGGGCTGAATAATTACACACACCCCACTTTTCAGTTATTTATTTGTAAAAAATGTTTGGAATCATGTATGATTTTCATTCCACTTCTCACGTGTACACCACTTTGTATTGGTCTTCCACGTGGGATTCCAATAAAATTGATTCATGTTTGTGGCTGTAATGTGACAAAATGTGGAAAAGTTCAAGGGGGCCGAATACTTTGGGAAGCCACTGTATATATTTATCATCAAAATCTCACAACCATCTGTTGCTACCTGGTTGTGACGGTAGTTCAATGATAATGATCACTATGCAATGCTATAAAAATAACTATATTTTTTCTTTCATTCAAGTGCTGATCTTCACACCACAAAAGTGACTCTGGGCCACAACACCGCGTCTGGTCCAAACCCAAATGCAGTTACTGTGACACTTGAAAACATCATCTGCCATCCCGACTACAATGCTGCAACATATGAGAATGACATGTGCCTCCTGCAGCTGTCGACTCCTGTGAATTTCACAGACTACATTCAGCCAGTCTGCTTAGCCGCAGCAGGCAGCACTTTCAACAGTGGCACCAGCAGCTGGGTCACTGGCTTTGGTACCCTAGAAAGTAAGTTTTTTAAAATATGTATTTTCTTTTATTAGTGATAAATGATTCAGTAAAAATGATCTTCCTTTTAACATTTCTCAATTAGGTGGTGGTTCCACCCCAGAGATTCTGCAGGAGGTGAATGTACCAATAGTGGGAAACAACCAGTGCAGATGCGAATTACAAAACTTCGCTGCAATCACAGATAACATGATCTGTGCTGGACTGCAAAATGGCGGGAAGGATTCATGTCAGGTGACTACCACTTTGTGCTTATTTGTAATGTAAGGCCTAATTGACTGCATTGACTATCAGCTTTTAACCACTCACTGCTTTTCTGTAGTAGTGTTTATGATTATTAACATTATAGCCCTATTCCATTAGCACCTACTTGACTCAACTCAGTTTTCAGGGTTTTCGTTAGGTGTTATCACCTGGTACCAGGTACTTTTTTTTTTTTCCTTTAGTACTGCTCGGCCGGTATTCCAAGCAAACGAAATCGATACAAAAATGTGACATCAAGAGACTGCATGTCACTGATAGGCCAGTCAGTGGTGTAGCTCAAGGACTCATGAGAGTCACTCCTTAACAGTAATCAAAAGCACCATTTTGAAGGCATGCAACAACAGAAATGGGTACACAGAAACCAACACCATGGTCCGAGAGCCACCATAGACCAAGTAGCAGGTAGAGAATCCCCTCGAAGCCTTCCATGGTTAGTTTGTGTTCAGGTCAGTGGACTTTCTGTCATGTTGCTTTAATGATACAACGCAGGTGGTGCTCTATTGTACGACAAAATGGCAGAAACCAAGTAAAGTAGAGTCAAGCTGAGAAGGTACTGGTGGAAAAGAGGCTTTGCATTGAAGCTCATTTACTCATAATTCGTAATTATTTTCACTTAGATGTATTTAATTTATTCTATAAAGGTTTTCCCAAAGGTTTTGTGATAATTTCTGTCAGTGACATCACATCATGTAGTGACGTGCAGTTGAGTGTGTTGGGTGATACTGTAACTAATCAGCAAAAGTTGTGTGTCTGATTGACAATTAACACAAACATCTCCGGAAACATTTTATGTATTTAGTAGAAATTAAGCTCCATGAGATGTTCAACTGATCTCAATCTGTTTTAACAACTTTTACACTTTTTTCACAGGGAGACTCGGGGGGACCACTTGTGACAAAAGATAATAGCGGTATCTGGATCCAGAGTGGAGTCGTGAGTTTTGGTCAAGGCTGCGCCTTGCCTAATAGTCCTGGAGTCTACGCTCGTGTGTCCCAGTACCAAAACTGGATCACCACCACCGTCACCGGAACACCACCAGGCTTTGTTAACTACTTCACCCTGGACTTTGACTATGACTTAATCTTCACCTGCCCCACATCAACACCACCCACTACAGATACACCACCCACCACCCCATGTGACAGTGACAGTTTGTTTTGCAGTGGTGAAAACCTGATCCACTTCACTCACTTCACCTCTCTCTGTGTTCTTGTTGTGTTGCTCCAAGTGTTTTTTGGAAGTGGTGGAATGTAACTCAACACATTTACTAGTCCTGTACTCAAATACTAAGTTGAAATAATCATTACTCCAAGAGATTTATGGGACAGCTTTAAGTTTCTGGGCACTTCACAAGGGAAACGAAACAGTTATTAGTAGAAATTAGACTAACTGTTGATACCATAAGAGAAGAAGAAGTGGACAGTTTAAACATTTGGACATGAAATATTTGTTTATCTGAAAATGGCAACAATTTCTTATATCCTGTTTCTCAATTACAGTGATTGGCTAATCTTTATCTGATGTATTTCCATGACTTCAGTAATGATTTAAAACTACAGCCTGGCAAATTTGAAGTAATACATTTTAAACATTATTTAGTAATTCTCTTTAAATGTTAACACGTTATATATGGGCATATATCTGTGGTCTGTTCAAATCATGTTTTGGTATGCTTACACTTTTGATGATTAAAACATGCAATTTTAAAATACTATTTACTGTGCTGCATTCTTTTGTATTCTATTTTGAGTTATTTAAATAAATAGTATTCGTTGTTGAGTTGGTAGGACTATCATTCACAAGCTTGATGTTGCCAGCTAGATATTTTCTTTACATTAGAGTGCCTCGAAACGTATTGTGCAACATAACTTTTCCTCATAGAGAAGGCATTGCTAAACCAGCATCATACATTTAACAGCATTTGTACCATCAGTTTTTGTATCAGAAAGTCTGCTATTTTTTTCTAATGCGATGATGGAAAAATAAGAGAAGATGAGAAAATGAAAAAAACAAAAACAAAAAACAAATTAAATATGTATGTGTGGCATTAGAAACGGACCTGACCACAGGCTTATGCTTTTCACCATTAATCTCAAAAAGTTGATTCTGTTCATCTGGACGTAGCGTTTTCAGTGAGAGAAAAATTTCATCACTTATCCAAGTGACTTCTTCAGTCTCAGCTGACTGCAGGTTTCCCCAATCTTATACACAGCCACAGAAACAGCAATTTGAAATAACAATGTTGCAGATGTGGAAGCAGAGCAACTACGGACGAATTTTTCAGCCTGTCTCAGCAATGTAAAGCCCCTAGCATCCAACATCAGCATGGAGGAGAGGAAGGCACTCACATCACTTAGTAATGACAACAACATTATCATCCTTGTGGCAGACAAGGGTAGATGCATAGTTTTGCTAAACCAGAAAGACTATCATGAGATTATTTTGTCACTGCTCAGTGACAAAAATACTGAGCCCCTGAAATGAGACCCAGGAAGTGGTTACAGGAAGAGGGTAGGTAGTTCTGTTACGGTTGACATGGAGGACTCACACGCAGGACTCAGAGGTCAGATGCACACAAGAGAATTTATTTACAAACGTCCACCAGGTGTGTATACAAAAAGGTTTTTAGTTTTCAGTTTTATTTGTCATATGCAAGTTAGCACAGGGTCAACATTGCAATGAAATGTGTTTGACGAGCAGCAGTCACTCAGCAGCATGATACAATAGGAAAAAATATAATAAAATAAAATAATAAAGAAAATAGAAAAATAGTAAGGAGCAAAATATTAGAGAGACATGGTAAAAGAGAAAAGATGACTAAATATATGTACACTAGTGATTAAATAAGAAAATCTTGAAAAGAAATATGACGGGAGGGCAGATGGGATATTGCACAGGAATGAGCAGCAGAAAATTACAGTATTGCACTTTTAAATATAAATATCAATGACAATAAAGTGGAGTGACCAGTGCAGATTAAACAGAGTACTTGTGAAGCTGCAGGGTAGCTTCTGAGTGCTGTGTTGTGTGTGTTTAAGTGTTGTGGTTGAGGTGTCGTATGGCTTGGTGGTAAAACTGTTTTTAAGTCTTGTAGTCCGAGCAGACAGGCTCCTGTAACGTCTGCCAGATGGTAACAAGGAGAAGAGCTGATGTGCTGGGTGGCTGTGGTCCTTGATGATGCTGTGTGCTTTACGGAGGCATCGATGGAGATGAATGTCCTGAATGGCAGGAAGCCTCGTACCAGTGATGTGCTCTGCTGCCTTCACCGCCCTCTGTAGTGATTTACGGCTGCTGGCAGAGCAGCTTCCGTACCAAACTGTGATGCAGCTTGTCAGCAAGCTCTCAATTGCACACCTGTAGAAATTTGAGGTGATGTTGGCGTTCATGTCAAACTTCCTCAGCCTCCTCAGGAAGTAAAGCCGCTGGCGAGCTTTCCTGATAGCAGTGTCTGTGTGAAGGGTCCAGGAGAAGTCCTCAGTGATGTTGACTCCAGGGAACTTGAATCTGCTGACCCTTTCGACCTTGACACCGTTGATGTGGATGGGCTGGTGTTCTCTGACTGGTCGTTTCCCGTAGTCCACTATCATCTCTCTAGTTTTGCTGATGTTGAGAGTCAGGTTATTTTCCAGACACCACTCGTACAGCGCCATCGCCTCCTCTCTATAGGCCGTCTCATCGTTGTCTGTGATGAGGCCTATGATGGTTGTGTCATCCGCAAACTTGATGATGATGTTGGACTCTTGTTTAGTAACACAGTCATGTGTGAACAGGGAATATAGGAGGGGGCTAAGCACACAACCCTGTGGCGTACCTGTGTTTAGGATGAGTGGTGAGGAGGTGTGCTTACCAACTCTCACCACCTGGGGCCTGTTTGTGAGGAAGTTTAGAATCCATCTGCAGATCGGTGTTCCCAGCCCAAAGTCGACGAGCTTCGTGGCAAGTTTTGAGGGGATGATGGTGTTAAATGCCGAGCTGTAGTCGATGAAGAGCATCCTTGCATATGTATTCCCTTTTTCCAGGTGAGTGAGGGTGGTGTGCGTTGCCAGGGCGATGGCATCCTCTGTGGTTCTGTTTGTCCGATAGGCAAACTGAAGAGGGTCCAGTGTGTCAGGGAGGGAGGAGCAGATATGACCTTTGACCAGCCGCTCCAGGCACTTCATGATGACGGATGTCAGTGCAACAGGACGGTAGTTATTCAGACAGGAGACCACTGATTTTCGGGGAACGGGAATGATGGTGGATGCTTTGAGGGACGTGGGGACCACTGACTGCCTCAGGGAGAGGTTGAAGATGTTGGTGAACACCTCTGCCAGCTCGTCTGCACACACTCTGAGTAGCCGGCCTGGGATGCCGTCTGGTCCTGGAGCTTTGTGAGGATTTACCTTTTTAAAGGTCCATCTCACAGCTTCTGTTTTCAGAGTTAGAGTTGCAGCCTCACTGTCCTCCTGATGGTAGAGTATCTGCTCTCTGTTGTCTGCGTCAAAACGAGCATAGAAGTTGTTAAGCTCGTCTGCAAGAGATGCAGTGGGCTGAACACTGACTGTGTTGACCTTCTTGTAGTCAGTGATGCAGCGCAGTCCATTCCACAGTCGCCTGGTGTCAAAGCTGTGGTAGCTGGACTCCATTTTGTCCCTGTAGTCCTTTCTGGCCTTTTTTATGGACTTTCGGAGGTCGTACCTGGATGCTTTATATGCATCAGCATCCCTGGAGTTAAAGGCAGAGGTCCGCACTTTTAGCTTGGCGCGAACGTCTTTATTTACCCAGGGTTTCTGATTTGGATATATGCGGACAGTGGTTTTTGTGATGGTATCATCCATGCACTTTCCAATATATCCAATGACAGAGTCTGTGAGTTCATTGATGTTGCCATCAGCTGCATCCACAAATATCTGCCAGTCAGTTGTGTCAAAGCAGTCCTGCAGGACCTCCTCAGCCTCACTGTCCCATTTGTAAATAACCCTGGAAGCTGGTTTTTCCTGTTTCAGTCTTTGTCTGTACGCAGGCAGCAGCAGAATGGAACAATGGTCTGCCTTACCAAAAGCTGGGCGGGGGAGGGGTTTGTAGCACACTTTGAATGGAGTGTAACAGTGGTCCAATGTTTGATCACCTCTTGTGGGGAAGGAGATGTGCTGATAGCATTTGGGGAGAACTTTCTTCATGTTGGCTCTGTTGAAGTCTCCCAGCACAATAAAGGCAGCTTCTGGATTTTTGTTCTCAAGTTCAGTAATGATGTCATACAGTTCATCCATAGCAGTAGCTTTATCAGCATGTGGGGGAATGTAAACAGCTGAGAGGAGAACTGAGTTGAACTCCCTCGGGAGGTAAAAAGGCCTGACTTTAACGGTCAGCAGCTCGAGACTCTGAGAGCAGTAAGTTTTTAAGATACACACATCTCTAGCCCACAAGGAGTTAACCATAAAGCACACCCCTCCTCCCCTTTTCTTGCCTGAGTCCTTCGTTCAGTCTCCCCGGTAAACAGTGAATCCATCCGGAGTAATGGCGCAGTCGGGGACACTGGGCTCCAGCCATGTCTCTGTGAAGGCCAGAACGCAGCAGTTCCTGATGTCTTGTTGGTGTTTAATCCGTGCACGCAGCTCGTCAAGTTTGTTGTCCAGAGACTGGAGATTCGCGAGCAGGATGCTGGGAAGAGGTGGCTTGCTGTTTCTCTGTCGCGTTCGGCACAAAACTCCGGCGCGTTTCCCCCTCTTTGTTTTCCCTCGACGTCGCGGGAGTAAACAAAGGATCCCAGGCAGCAGAGCGTCCACGGAGTCGAAACCCGCAGTAAAGTCCGAACTGGCTGACGAACGTAGCTCCAGAAGCGTTTGTCTGTCATACCGAGTGTATGATCGCGCTGTGCGCACAGAAATTGAAAGCAGTACAAAATAAATAATAACATTTTTGCTGAGATGACTGGGAGCTCTCGTCGGTGCAGCCATCTAACGGCGCAACCGGAAGCTTTAGGTGCAGGCCTGGGCTATATACAAAAGGTGAGGGGACAGGACTCCAGGGAAATCCGGGAGAAAAAGCAATTGTGCCTCTCCAAACAATCCACACACGAAATCAGTCTCTCTCTCCGACACTTGTCACGGGAAACACAGAGGAAACAATCCAGGGAGTATGTACAAAAAGAAACCCTTGTTAATACAAAGCACTAAGACATGAGAGAACACTTGCTGAAGCTTGACTTCACTAATGCGAGTCATGCAACGATCCCGATAAGAACAGTAGTCGCTCCCTGGATTGAATACTGGACACACTAATGAGGCTCAGATGTTTCTTCCTACGAGGGGCATGGGCCGAGGGCGTCAACCCGCAATGAGTTCTAACCAACGAGAGAGAGAAAGAGAGAACAAAGAGAGAAAAGCAGAAGCTGGTGATTGGCGTCCTGCTGATCATCCAGACCGTGACAGTACTCCCTCCCCCAACGGGAGCCTCCCGGCGACCTCCAGTCTTCTCAGGGTGTGCCTCATGGAATGCCTGCACCATGTTCTTGTCCAGAAGTGTCGCCCATGGGATCCATGAACGCTCCTCCATCCCGCAGCCCTCCCAATCCACCAGGTATTACAAACCATGCCCCAGGCCCCTGACACCTGGGTCTGGAAGGAGGGCACAAAGGACTGGAGAGACAGGGTTTCACTTGCGACACGTGGAAAACATTGTGAATCCGCATATTCTGGGGCAGCTTAAGGCAGACTGTTACCGGGTGAACCAGAGAGTCAATCTTGAATGGGCAAATAAAGGTAGGAGACAGTTTCTTGGATTCAGATCTGAGCGGAATGAATCTGGTTGACAGCCAAACCTTTTGTCCGGGTGCGTAAGTCGGTGGCAGGGTCCTATGGCGGTCCACCAGGCATTTGTTCCGCTCCACTATGCGGAGAAGGGCATCTCGTGTGGCTCTCTCCGAGCGCGCTGACACCTGCTGTACAGAAGGCACAAAATGATCACCTTCAATGGCAGCGAACAGAAGTGGTTGGAAGCCCAGGGACGCCTCGAAAGGGGACACTCCGGTGGCTGAGGAGGTGAGGCCATTGTGAGGGTACTCAATCCATGGAAGTTGCTTGCTCCAGGTGGTCTGGTGGGTGGATGCCACACATCGGAGGGCCGCATCAAGCTCCTGATTGGCCCGCTCAGTTTGGCTTTCATCCACAGACTAACAGCCAGAGGAAAGACTGACCTGAGCTCCCAGGGAGGAACAAAACACCTTCCAGACATATGACGTGAATTGTGGGCCCCTGTCTGAAACTATGTCAACGGGGATTCCATGGAGACGGAAGACATGGTTTGTCCGGAGCCGGGCAGTTTCTAGGGCCGTAGGAAGCTTAGGGAGGGCAACAAAGGGAGCAGCTTTAGAAAAATGATCAATGATGGTCAGAATGACAGAGTTACCTGACAAAGGTGGCAAACCAGTGATGAAGTCGACAGCAATATGAGACCAGGGGCGGCTTGGTGTAGGTAGGGGCTGAAGAAAACCAGAGGATGGTTGATGATGGGAGAGTCACAAGCAGAATCCTTGGAGGCGGTGAATTGGTGAGAGAGAGCGTCGGGTTTGGTATTGTGGGAACAAGGTCTGTAGGTGATAGTGATGTAACGCGGTTAAAGGACCAGGGCGCCTGACTGCAGCCTCATAGACAATGAGCTATCAGAATAAGATTCGACTATGGAGCCTGAGGGTGTGAATAAAACACAGGAAACAAAAGTAGAGCTCAAATATATATATATATATTATGTTTGTTATGAGAAGTGTATAGACGGATGTACAAAAGAAATAAAAACATATGCATATATATCACAAACAAAAATAATGTTGACAATACAAAACAGCTTAGTAGGTTCCAAAAGGAGGTGGGATGAGGTGTAGTCCAGTATGTGATTTAGTTTAGTTCCATGGACCTGGGATAGGTCATGTGTCAACAATTTGTGATTCAGTCCATAGGTTCACAATTCCTACCGCAACGTAGCGGTGGTCGGGTGGCTCGCCATCTCGCGCTGATCAGGGCTGATCGCGGGAGAACAAAAAAAAACCTGACCTAAACAAGGTCAAAAAACAGAAATTATCATTCACAGAAGAAAATGAAACAGCATTCTACTGCTGTGACAAAATAAATACATAAATAACAAAGTCAAGTAATCAATGCCACGTTTCATACAACAATCAATAAACCATCATCTCTTATAATGAATGTCATTCTAAATACTATTATAGAAAGACATTCTCATGGGTCCCATCAAAGTATATCAGCGTTAAAGCTAATAAATATTATCCAAAGTTAATCAAATATATTTACAAAACTCATTTAATCACAGGTGTTGCGCAACAGATTCAATAATGTAAATGGAATTTAACTCAATGCAAAATCTCATAGGCCGTTTCGGCATTTCATCAGAAAAGTAACAAAAAACATCCAAAACGGACAAAACTACAAAAATCAAATCACTCGTTCAACTCTAGATACGTTAAGTCAACATTCGGCCATAATGGAATAAACAAAAACAACAATATTCAATAGATGACACTAGTAATTGCACTTACTGTCGCTAGCCTAGCATTAGCTTACCGGCATTGTAGGATGTGCGATCGCGGCTCCGCATGTACATTAATTGTGACAAAACAAAACAAACAAATAACTCACCGTTGAGTCGAGTGTGAGGTAGTGTAAAGATGAATGAATCGGCCGGGTTATTGCACGCTGTCAACTGGCCTGTAGTGCAAAATTTGTCGTGATCTGACAAGTACGCCAACCACAGGGACAACAGCAGCCAGAGGAGCAGGGACATACAGCTGATTGACCCGGAACTTATACAGGAACTTATACAGGATTCATTCCCGCCACAATAAAGGGACTGGCGGAAGTGGGGTCAGAAGTTACCGTGGTTACACTCTCCCCCCCTAATCTCATGGACGTCCTCGTACATGGACTAGGCTGGCAGCGAATGACTGGTTGGCTGAGGTGTGAAGGCATCGTCTCCTCTTCTTCATCGTCTTGAAGAGCGAAGGAGAAGACAGAACTTAACCCATGCAGGAAGGTCTGAACGCTCTTTAACAGAGGCTTACCAGGCTTGATGTATTGCAGCCGATCAGGAGGATTCCTGGTGCGGGTTGAATGCCTCAAAGGTGGTTCTGCCTCAGGACTGAGAGGCTCTGATTCAGTAGGTGAGTGTTGTGACAAGTTACTTCTGGATGCTTCCGAATCAGAAGACAGACTTTCTTCATCGTGAGAAGTTTCGACAAGATCAACTGGCTCAAAGCCAGCTTCCACGGTTCCGCTAGCAATAACTTGTTCCTCTTCAGCAGGTACAGGTTCCTCTGAGAGGATAGCATTCTCTTCCTCTGTAGCCAATACTACAGGGACATCGGGCTGGTTGATAAGTGGCACAGGTTGCGGAGTATTGGGTAAGTCGATGGTTGTTGTGAAGGTGACAGGTTCAGCAGAGAAGGGAACAGGTAGGTATGAGATTAGTTCCTCTTCGTCATTGTTATCAGCATCATCAGCACGTACAGGAGACACGGGTAAGACAGGCATTTTCCTCTTCTGCTTAGTAAGCATTTCCTTTTCAGGTGGTAAATACCCACAGGGCAGTAGGAGGTCTCGATGTAAAGTTCTCAGGGGCTTGTCTTGGCCTTCGGGTCGAACTGTATACACAGGAAGAGTGCCGGCTTTCTTCACTACAATGTACACAGATGACTCCCATTTATCTGCAAGCTTGTGTTTGCCTCTTAGCCGCACGTTCCTCACAAGAACTCTGTCTCCAACATTCAGCTGTGATGCAGTGACATTTTTATCAAATCTGTTTTTGTTACGTTTCATCACCTTTTCTGAGTTTTCGATGGCCAGCTTGTAACTTCCTTCTAGGTGGGACTTTAGTTTGTCCACATATTGTGTGTGGGATGTTGATCCTTCTTTGGCAAGGGGTAGTCCAAAGGCCAAGTCCACCGGTAAGCGAGGTTGGCGGCCAAACATAAGCTCATATGGTGAAAAACCTGTAACATCGTTTCTTGTGCAATTGTATGCATGCACCAGGGGTTTTACAAAATCTTTCCAATGGGATTTCTGTTGAGCTGTGAGTGTTCCTAGCATATCCAGTAATGTTCGGTTAAACCGTTCAACTGGATTGCCTCTTGGATGGTATGGAGTGGTTCTTATTTTGTGGATCCCAGCCATTTCACAAAGCTCTCGGATGATTCTGGATTCAAAGTCAGGGCCTTGGTCACTGTGCAAACGTTCTGGGATACCATAATGCACAAGAAAGTTGTCCCATAAACATTTGGCAACAGTCCTGGCTTTCTGGTTTGGTGTTGGCACAGCAATGGCATATTTTGTGAAATGGTCAGTTATGACAAGTATGTCTTTGACTCCACGATCTGGTTCCACAGAGAGAAAATCCATGCACACCAGTTCCATGGGATGAGAGGTTTTGATATTGACCAGAGGTGCGGCTCGTTCAGATGGGGATTTGCGTCTCACACATCTTTCGCACTGTCTTATTTTATTGACCACATCACGTGTCATCTTAGGCCAATAAAACCGGGAACGGACCAAGTCCAGCGTTCTGTCAATTCCCATGTGACCCATTTGATCATGTAGGTGGTTAAGTACAACTGGTCGATATTCCTCAGGTAGCACTAGCTGGTATGCGAAGTCACTTCCCACTTGTCTCTTCCTGACGAGAAGGGTGTTATGGAGCTCCAGTTTATTTACTTCTCGCAGTAATAGAGGTAGATCGGGAAGTTCTTCCCTCAGGAATGGCGGTGGTGACTCGCCTCGTTCAACCTGAGCTATGACATGCCGGATGACAGGGTCAAGGCGTTGTTTGGCTGCAAGGTCAGCTGTTGAGATTTGGGGGAGTACCATGGAGGTGAACTGGATGTCGTCCGTGAAACTGTCAGGCAGACTGTTGACATTGACAGACATGGATAACACCAGAGCAAGATCAGGATCCGTGCTTGAACTGTACATCAGATGACGGTCACAAACTGCTTTGATGGTATGCTGGTCGATAGAGACATAATCTGGTTCATTGAGATGTTGCCATGCAAATCTCCAGATTCGCTCACGTTCTTTCTGTGACAGAGGATCATCAGACAGTTCACCATGAGGTCGGCGAGACAAACCATCAGCATCCGAGTTCTGCTTTCCTGCTCTGTAGATTAATTTGAAGGTGAAAGTGGACAAAGCTGAAAGCCATCTGTAACCGGTAGCGTCAAGTTTTGCTGATGATAAGAGGTATGTTAATGGGTTGCTGTCTGTCACAACTGTAAACTGAGCACCATAAAGGTAGTCGTGGAATTTTTCAGTCACCGCCCACTTCAAAGCAAGAAACTCCAATTTGTGGGCGGGATACTTTGACTCACTCCGGGAAAGACCTCTGCTGGCATATGCTACAGCTCTGTTTTTTCCATCCTGCTCTTGATACAGCACCGCACCAAGACCTGTGGCACTGGCATCAGTGTGGAGTGTGTATGGTTTCTGGGGATCAGCAAATGCCAGAACTGGGGCAGAAGTGAGTTTGTCAATAATGGACTCAAAAGCTTGTTGACACATTTGCGTCCATCGTCCTCCAAATGGCTCTTTGGGGTTGAGGTAATTCTCTGGCTTTACAGTTCGTCTCAGTTTCCTCTGGGAAGGTGGATAACCAGCAGTGAGTTCATGTAACGGCTTGACAATGGCCGAATATCCCTGGACAAAACGTCTGTAGTACCCAGCAAAACCAAGGAAAGATCTTAATTCCTTCAAGTTTTTTGGCACTGGCCAAGAAGTGAGTGTGGAAATCTTGTCCAGATCAGTTTCAACACCAGCCTGGGACACTACATGGCCCAGATACTTCACCGATGTCTGGAAGAACATGCATTTCTCAAGTGAAAGCTTCAAGCCAAAATCTTTGAGTCTGGTGAGAACTTTCATCAGGCGAGCTTCATGTTCCTCAAGAGTTGGTGCAAAGACAATGAGATCGTCAATGAAAACCAAGACTTCTTTTAGATTTAATTCTCCCATGCATTTTTCCATCAGCCGTTGGAAAGTGCTTGGTGCGTTGGTAATCCCTTGTGGCATCCGATTAAATTCCCAAAATCCTACTGGGCAGACAAAGGCAGTCTTTGCCTTATCCTTCTCCTCCATTTCGATTTGGTAGTAACCCGACTTGAGGTCTAGCACCGTGAACCACTTTGATCCTGCAAGTGCGGAGAAGGTGTCTTCCAGTTTAGGCAGAGCATAAGCATCTTTGATTGTTTGCAGATTGAGTTTGCGGTAGTCAATACAAAGACGTATACTGCCGTTCTTTTTGCGTGCAACCACAATTGGAGAGGCAAATGGTGAGTCAGATTCTCTGATAACGCCAGAGTCAAGAAGTTCTTGCAGGTGCTTCCTGACAGCATCAAGATCTTGAGGGTGAATTGGTCGTGGTCTTTGCTTGAAAGGAGTTGGATCGGACAATTTGATTTGGTGTTTAACTTTGTTGGTCCTGCCGAAATCCAGATCGTGTTTGGCAAATACTTCAGGAATAGTGTTGAGTTTTTGAACAATGCGTTCTTTCCAGTCTGGAGTTAAGGGGGAATCTCCAAAGTTGTATGATGGTTGAGATGGAGGTAACGACTCTATAGACTGGTCTGAATACTGGGTGGGTTGCTCTTTGGAAATGACCTCTTGGAAGGCGCTGATTTCTGCAATAATAGCTCGAGCTGGAATGTGGATTTCATGGTCGGACTCATTACTCACTACAACAGGCAGAGAATATGGCCGACGTTTAGGTAAGTCCACAAGGCAGGTTTTTACTAGGAGTCCACCAGGCAGAGAACTGGAGGTGGGTTGTTCCAGAATAACTGCTTTCTCACCTTGGAATAGCCTAGCCATCTTGAACTGTTCCAAAAGCGGAGTCAAGTACACTTAGTATGACTGAAGGCAATGTGTTGGGACTTAGACCTTTAACCAAATCAGCAGCAGGTGACAACAGGCTCTCTATAATACGCTGGGGACGTATAGAGCTGACAAACTGGGGTCGGCAAGCAGTAGATCAATTTGGGAACGCCATGATTCAAAATCTGCTTCACTACTTGGCTTAGGAATCCTTCCTGAAAAAGCACGGAGACGTAGTGAAGTTGTGGTGCTTATGTCTGGGTTTCGGACCACATGCTCAACAACAACCCTTTGTATTTGTGGTGGGTTGAGATCAGGGGCTGTGAGTGATACTCTTGGAGTTGGTCCAGTCTGGCTTTGACGAGGTCGTGCCCCCTGCTGGTCAGTGGAAACCTGTCTGGCAGGAGGTGAAGACAATTGCTGCTGCTCCAGTTCCCTTTCTTCTTCCTCTACACCAATGTCCTCATCTACTCCATTTTCCTCATCATATTCAACTTTTCCATCATCACCTGCTCCTGCTTCATGCAAATGTTGACCAATCTGCCTCATTACTGTCTTCAAGACATCTTCAAACCGGTGCCCGCTGCGATCAGCAATATGCTTGAGCTCTTTGAGGTAATTGGGAGGGGGACTGCTGCTGTCCTCCGTGGCGGCGTACTCACAGGCCAAAGCTGTGACGTGGAAAACAAGGTCGGCAACACTTTTAGAACAGTGGGTGTATGGCAGAAACGGCTCTAGAGTTGTAAAAGCAGTGGTATCTACAAACTCAGCGATCAGGTTTTTGAAGAAAGTACTTGCGGGATCATTTACGTAGAAATGACGGTTAAGATTCCCATAAGTACGCAAGTAGTCAAGAATTTCATTATCAGATTTTGTGTTAGACACACCGGAGATCATCACAGACTGTGATATATTTATGCCAGAAAGTGCAACTGAATCCATTTTTGATTTTATGTTCAGCAAAAGCGAAGTAAATAAGTAAAGAAAACTGTACGTAAGACCCCAAAATATTCACACACAAAGGCTCCTGGCTGGCTCGCCACTTGTAACGCGGTTAAAGGACCAGGGCGCCTGACTGCAGCCTCATAGACAATGAGCTATCAGAATAAGATTCGACTATGGAGCCTGAGGGTGTGAATAAAACACAGGAAACAAAAGTAGAGCTCAAATATATATATATATTATGTTTGTTATGAGAAGTGTATAGACGGATGTACAAAAGAAATAAAAACATATGCATATATATCACAAACAAAAATAATGTTGACAATACAAAACAGCTTAGTAGGTTCCAAAAGGAGGTGGGATGAGGTGTAGTCCAGTATGTGATTTAGTTTAGTTCCATGGACCTGGGATAGGTCATGTGTCAACAATTTGTGATTCAGTCCATAGGTTCACAATTCCTACCGCAACGTAGCGGTGGTCGGGTGGCTCGCCATCTCGCGCTGATCAGGGCTGATCGCGGGAGAACAAAAAAAAACCTGACCTAAACAAGGTCAAAAAACAGAAATTATCATTCACAGAAGAAAATGAAACAGCATTCTACTGCTGTGACAAAATAAATACATAAATAACAAAGTCAAGTAATCAATGCCACGTTTCATACAACAATCAATAAACCATCATCTCTTATAATGAATGTCATTCTAAATACTATTATAGAAAGACATTCTCATGGGTCCCATCAAAGTATATCAGCGTTAAAGCTAATAAATATTATCCAAAGTTAATCAAATATATTTACAAAACTCATTTAATCACAGGTGTTGCGCAACAGATTCAATAATGTAAATGGAATTTAACTCAATGCAAAATCTCATAGGCCGTTTCGGCATTTCATCAGAAAAGTAACAGAAAACATCCAAAACGGACAAAACTACAATAATCAAATCACTCGTTCAACTCTAGATACGTTAAGTCAACATTCGGCCATAATGGAATAAACAAAAACAACAATATTCAATAGATGACACTAGTAATTGCACTTACTGTCGCTAGCCTAGCATTAGCTTACCGGCATTGTAGGATGTGCGATCGCGGCTCCGCATGTACATTAATTGTGACAAAACAAAACAAACAAATAACTCACCGTTGAGTCGAGTGTGAGGTAGTGTAAAGATGAATGAATCGGCCGGGTTATTGCACGCTGTCAACTGGCCTGTAGTGCAAAATTTGTCGTGATCTGACAAGTACGCCAACCACAGGGACAACAGCAGCCAGAGGAGCAGGGACATACAGCTGATTGACCCGGAACTTATACAGGAACTTATACAGGATTCATTCCCGCCACAATAAAGGGACTGGCGGAAGTGGGGTCAGAAGTTACCGTGGTTACAGTGAACTGAAACACATGAAGGAAAAAACAGCTGGGAGGTCAGTTCCTTGATCAGTAATATGCAAATTCCCATATCTGTGTAGATGTGTCTGTGTGTATGTATGTGTCAAGAGATTTATTCTAAAGACACTTCTTCAGCTAAGAATCTAAAGGTAGAAACACACAGACGCTGCAGCTTTTACTTGCAAGGGCGATCACAGAACGCTCACACCAGAGTGGGAGCCCTGTGATGTGCGCTCTGTTCGTGCACTTGTCTTTATTTCTATACAAAAATAATACAACAGTGAATACGTCTATTCATAGAAAGAGGAATATTAGTGCGTATGTATGTGCGTATGTAGGTGTATGTGTGTGTGTGTGTGTGATTCTGAAGGACGTGGCCCCTCTTCTTGTTAGGGAGTGCAGACAAAAGTATCCAGCTCTCCTCTTCCTGGCAGGAGTGAAATAATAACAGCTTGTTCAGCTATTATTGCTGTGAGAAAGAATGTATAAAACAAGTCTTGTAGTGGACAACAGTCTAAGTCATAAAAAGGTCATCATGCAGTATTCTATCATATGCAAACATATCATTAAAAGCTTATACTGACTACTAAGTACAATTGTATATTGATAGTATGTATGGGTGTATCTGTACGTATGCATGTGTATGTATAACTTGTACATATCTTTCTTGTGTAAATGTTAAAGCCTGTGTTATTGTGTAAATACTTATGTTATTGTGTATTACACACAACTGAGAGATGCCAAACTGTGTTTTATTGTTCTTGTAACATTGACAATAAAAAGCTATTCTATTCTACTCTATTCTAAAACCAAAAAAAATCAAATCTCATGACCTACCACAATTCACAGATCACATTAAATCGGTGGACCAACACATCAAATTCACCAGGGAGGATATGAAAAGTGGCCTACGCATATGGATTAGTATTTAAGGTTTGACTCTCATCAACCACTGGAGCATAAACTGGGTGTCATCAGGAGGCTACAACACAGAGCGAACACCATCCCCACAGTCAGGGAAGCAGAAGAACATCACATCAAAAAGGCCCTGAGTAAATGTGGTTATCCCAGCTGGACATTTGTCAAAGCTCGGAAGGCGCCTAAAGAAAGCTCCAGCCGATCCAGGAGAGAAGGACAACCACTGCCTAAGCGAAAACCTGTAGTGATCCTGTACGTGCCAGGAGTATGAGAACAGTTGAGATGCATTTTTTCTAAGCATCGTGTCTCCGTGGCTTTTAAACCCCAAAACACTCCAAAACTTGCTCCACCCCAAGGATCGGGTCCCCTGAAACAAACAGAATAACATAGTGTACGCTGTTAAGTGCCAGGAGGATTGCCAGGATTTATACATCGGGGAAACCACACAACCTCTGGTAAAGCGTATGGCACTACACAGAAGAGCTACCTCGTCAGGCCAGGACTCTGCAGCCTATTTACACCTACAGGCAAGTGGACACTCTTACAAGGATGAGGATGAACACATCCTGGACACGGAGGAACGCTGGTTTGAGCGTGGAATCAAGGAGGCCATTTACGTGATTAGGGAAAGACCATCTCTGAATCGAGGAAGGGGCCTTAGGGTACATCTTTCACCATCTTACAATGCTGTGGTTGCAGCCATTGCCCAAATCTCTGTCAATGGTACTCATGGCCATTGATCAGTGGGTTTTGATCAATGGTCATGAGAATTTGCATATTAATGATCAAGGTGGATAAGAGGGTTTGTTCCCTGCGCCTTAGGGTCAGGGAATGGGTCCTGACTGTCATCTGCGCTTAGGCGCTGAGTGGCAGTTCAGAGTACCCAGCCTTCTTAGAGTCCCTGGGTGGGGTGCTGAAAGGTGCTCCACCTGGAGACTCTGTTGTCCTACTGGGAGACTTTAATGCTCACATGGGTAACGACAGCGAGACCTGGAGGTGCGTGATTGGGAGGAACGGTTGATCCTATTGGACTTGGTTAGCCTGTGGAACTCCGGAGGCAGCTGACAGGTACCGACAGGCCAAGCGGAATGCGGCTCAGGCAGTGGCTGAAGCAAAAACTCGGGTGTGGGAAGAGTTCGGAGAGGCCATGGAAAAAGACTTTCGGACTGCCTCGAAGAGATTCTGGCAAACCATCAGGCGTCTCAGGTGGGGTAAGCGGTGCTCTACCTGCACTGTGTATAGTGCTGGCAGAGCACTGCTGACTTCGACTGAGAAAATTGTTGGGCGTGGAAGGAATACTTTAAGGACCTCCTTAATCCCACTGGCACGTCTTCTGAGCAGGAAGCAGAGTGTGGGGATGAGGGGGATGACCCGCCAATTTCCAGGGGTGAGGTCACTGAGGCAGTTAAAGAACTCCTTGGTGGCAGAGCCCCTGGTGTGGATGAGGTCCACCCCGAGTTCCTGAAGGCAAGTTATTGTAAATGACTGAAATGAATCTATAAATCTATAAAGACAAATTGAAGACAACATTTGTGTAAAAAGTTAAAACATGTTGTATCCATGAAAACCTTCTCTTACAGTGGCTGACAAAACAGTGTGAGCCAGGGGCGATTCTTTGGTCCAGCAACCAGGCGATAACAGCTCGGATGGCCAACTACTTCTCTAGTAGCGACGGTGAAGCTGGTCCGGTGGTCGACCGTGTAGCAAGCAGTCACAGCGCGGTGTCGGCAAGCCGAGGCTCACAGGCAGCCGGGTGCGCATGCAGCACGCGAGACCACGAGGCGCTACAGCTTCTGGTGGAGGTGAGGCTGGTCTGACCCGCCGGCCGACCTCGGGCTTACGTGCAGGCTCCCCTGGCATGGGAACCTCCATTCCTGAACCTCCGGCTCCTCCACTGCTCCTTGCTGGTGCAGGTCGCATGCACGGTAGTTACTCCACGGCGCTGGGATCAGCGCAGGCACCTGCTGGCCACTAGCCTCTCCCACCCGTGGAGTGGGGACATATATAGCTGCAGGCTGCGTCTTGGCTGATCGCACACTGCGGGCAGGCATGGGTGGCCCTCCACCGCCAGAACTGTTGGGGTAGTGGCGGCGGTGTCAGCCAGGAACCAACCCAAACTGCCAGACTTGCCATAAACTGCAGGTGGCGCTTGGATCAGTCCTGTGGCTCTTCCCCCCAGCAGCGATACACCGCCACCTGCTCCTTGTGTGTGGCCACCAATTCGGCCACCTTTTTTGCCAGCTCCTCCCTTTGCTGGTCTGGTCCTGGGTCTGCCGCGCCCCCCTCCTGGGTTTCGGCATCACTGTAATATATCCATGGCAGACCAAATCACATTTTACTGCTTTCCAGCATACTTTATGCACGGTTGCTGTTCAGAAACACACACACGGCTGCAGCATTTCAGCCGCCAGCTGACCAAATATCAACAACAACAACATGATAGGACCCAGTACAGATTTTAAGTCCACGGATGCCGTGCAGGTGTGTTCGCCTTCCCTGTATGGCACTGCAGACCAGTCCCCGCCGAAAGGATACAAGCACATAAGAGAAGAAACATGCACAACATTGTTTTATTAACTAAACACAAAGAGGCAGTGCCGCAAATCTTCAAGCAATTAAAGTAGAATACAGACAATACAGACACTGGAAAATCACCTTTCCACTCCATACACAAAGCAAACTTGCCCAGTAAGAGCGCTGCTTTTATATGAAAAAGAATAGATTTGTAGTAGAAACCAGCCTATTCAAGCCATGCTTAGAGTAATATGTACCCTGTTAAATGCTACTATTCATATCATAAGCTACTGGAAACCACAAAAATCATCCATGAAGTGCATGGATGCAGGCTGGAGATCCATATTTAATAACAGTGTAAGAGACTACTTTATAATGTGAAATCACCATAAGGGAATGCAGGCAAACAGAAGCTACATTGGCTTTATTTTATTTTATTTTTTATTTTATTTTTTATTTTATTGATTGGATGGCCACTATATTTTTTTTGCTCCCTCTCTCTCTCTCTCTTGCTGTCATCATCCATGTTTTAAGGTTTCAAGTGACAGTATCATCAAGCTTATTATTATCAAGTATAAAGTGACTTGTCTGCATTGTTAAATAAAAGATAAAAGAACATAACTAACAGCAAATATCTAGAAAATTTTATATGACAAGAAAAATAAAAGTAAGATAAAATGTGATCTTTTAAGCTCTGTTTGTGACTAAAACATAGCACACATATAAGCTCTTTTATCAAAATATATGTATTAATGTAAGTATTATACTATAAGCATTATAGTAGTATTATAAGTATTTCCCGTGTATATTAATAGTGCATAAGGCTGCGAAGTGAATGGTGGCTCTAAAATAAACAAATGTTTTCTAAGTTTCAGTTATACCAAATAATTTTTTAAAAAATCCCTGAGAGAATACTTGGAATTAAGCCAACAGCAGGTGGAAACACTCGCTGCTGAAAACGGCTCAATATGGGACTTGGTCAAGTCTCTAACTGAGAATGTGACCCATCTTGGTGAAGGAAATAAAAAAAAATTAATGAAGGAGACTGTCATTGATCTTCAGGCCTGTGGCATGAAAGATAACCTTGTTTTTTTCAGATATCCCAGAGTCTCCTGGAGAGGACACTAAATCAACAGTTAAAAAACAGTTAAGAACATCTGCTTCAACAGAGTCCATCGTATCGGAGCTAAGAGGCCGGGTGCTGGGAGACCACGTCCTGTTGTGGCCAAATTTAATCTTTTCAACCAAAAGGAGCAAGTGAAGAGTCGCTGCAGGGAGCTGAAATGAACGGACTTCAGCGTGAACGACCAGTTCCATAAAGAAATCCTGGAATGACGCATGATCTGACACATCTAAATTCAGAAGGGCTCAGCAGTGTTACATTAATCACAATTTCTTTTTTTATGTTTCATCCCTCCCACTTGCCCTTTTTCACAGGTCTCTTCCCTCTCCCTTTTTTCACTGCACTGATCACCTATTCTCCCACGCAGTGACACACAACACCCTGGATCTTTACACATTTGCATGGCATGATCACACATGCACTCAGCATCAGCACATCCACTACAGCCTCACAGCACACGCTGACATATAGGACACACACACACACACAAGCATGTACATGCTAGTTCATATAAGTTAGCATGCACACACGTCACATGTAGCATCCAACATTAGTTAAACACAAACAATTAGGGGCACATTAAGGATTGTCTCATGTGAATATGCATGGAGCCGGCTCCAGAAAGAAGAAATTAAAGATATTTAACAAGCTTAAAAAAACTACAGGCATATGTTGTTTTATTACAAGAGACTCGTAGACCTGCCAAAGCTACAGATGAACTTAAAACACCTGAGTTTCCTAATGTGTTCTCAGCCTGCTATAACTTTAGGCAAAGAGTATTAGAAATCTTAATATGCAAAAATATTAATTTCACAGTACTCAATACAGCTGTAGACACAGAGGGTAGATTTGCAATCATTAAATTATCTATACTTAAAGAAAGTAGAAGATGATCTGGCTAGATGGAAATCTCTACCCATATCACTTGGGTCGCTACAATAAAAATGATGGTCTTGCCAAGAATAAATTATTTATTCTCAGTGATCCCAAGTAAACCATCGCCACACTGGTTTAGTTCTCTGGAATCGTCAGTTCCAGTTCCAATTCCTTTGGAAAGATAAACCTGCGTATTTTAGTTTAACAATGTGACAAACGGCCAAGGATAAAGGAGGATTTGATCTGCCTAACTTTCAACACTACTTCTTGGCCAACAGGCTGCGATTTATCTCAGGGTGGTTAAAACATACTGTGGCGGGGTATGATTTGTGGCTCAGCTGCAGGGGAGGGGTGGAACAGTGGGTTCAGGGTGTGGTGGGGAGGCTGACACATGCCTGAGCTCCATCAGCTCATCATCTCTCCCCTATAAAAGATGTGCTATTCATCAGATCCAACATCAAAACAACATGTATGTTTTAAAAGCATCAACATCAGCTCCTCTCTGACAGCATGTTGGGAGTTTCCATGACCAAGTTTCAATTATCCCATGCAAACGTACACCCATTTGGAACAACCCTGACATACTACAGAACAATAATGTAATTAACTTCCTATTTGGAGTTGTAAAGAAATAACATATTTGGAGCATATATTTGAAAGAACAGACTTTATTCAGTTTAACAAATTAGTTATACAATATGGGTTTAACAAGAATAGATTTTTAAAATATCAAAAATTAAATCCATAGTAACACCCAGAGCTGAGTCATTCGTGAATAAAAGCGCACTGTCATATCCAACTTGTGCCAGCGGATCCTCTTGCTTTGGCTCTGAACTTTTCTTTCCTGCTTGGCTTCTCTTGTCTAGTCTCGTCTAACTTGAATCCTCAGGGAGTCTCTCGGTCTTGTTCTCTAAAACCTAAAGAATATTGATTTGATTAACTGGTCCCTCAACACAATTGGCACCCCTTTCTCAACGAGAAGCCTGGGTTCAGGAGAGCCCGATTCTTGATCATGAGACTGTGTTATGACTCTCTATGCCCATATCCTCCCAAGGTCACCTGCATCGGCTGCGGACTGTTGACTTTCACTTTACTGGTTGGAAGGTCACTCTGTCAAGCTGAACACAGGACACATACACACATGCATGCACGTACAGAGTTCGGGCGATCGTGGCTCAAGCGTTGGGAGTTCGCTTTGTAATCGGAAGGTTGCTGGTTCGAGCCCTGGCTTGGACAGTCTCGGTCGTTGTGTCCTTGGGCAAGACACTTCACCCGTTGCCTACTGGTGGTGGTCAGAGGGTCCGGTGGTGCCTCGCGTCTGTCAGTGTGCCCCAGGGTGGCTGTGGCTACAATGTAGCTTGCCATCACCAGTGTGTGAATGTGTGTGTGAATGGGTGGATGACTGGTTGTGTAAAGCGCTTTGGGGTCCTTAGGGACTAGTAAAGCGCTATACAAATACAGGCCATTTACCATTTACCAGAGTTACGCACTCACCCCCGTCCCCCATTCCAAAGGCCTCTGCTGCTTGCCCCCTACCCAATACAGATGGCAGGTCGACTGGACCAGCGCAGTCATGCCGCATGACTGGATGCTCACACTGATCCCCTATCAGGAGTTCAGTCTGAGTAGAGTTATCATTTTTCTCCTCGACTCCCCTATTCTGTTGTACATTTTACTGTTTTTCTTTAAAGCTGACCTGTCTACCCAATGTATGTATGGTTGGAAGGTCAACAGTGTGGAGTCGAGCGATGTGTCATTATAGTCCCCTGATATTATAAAAAGGGCTCTCAGAGATTGGGTTTGCAGTCTGCTGACCACAGAGAGTCACAGACTGCCTCCCCGCATGCTAACAGCTAACAGCTCAATGTATCTGTTGCAGAGCTATTCTTTCATAGCGATGTACCCATGGTTACACCATCTGTCATTTAACAAACACTGCCAGTCCCCCTCCTTTCCTCTCACTGCTGTCTCTCGTCCTGTGAACCGGCAGCAGCTGGAAACCAGGCAGCGCCACATTCATGTCCGGTGTTAGCCAGGACTCTGTTAGCATCGTAATGCTACACTGCCCGTACTCCCTCTGTGACTGGGTCATTAGTTCCTCAATCTTATTAGGGATTTCCAATGATTACATAACGTCTCCTTTTCCAGCAACAACACCCCCGTCTTTTCATCCTCAGCTTACTTGGGATGTCGGTTCTCTGTCACGAAGCTGCAGGGCCTCCAAATATGGGTGGAAAAAGTGGAGACAAAAGAAGAGAAAAGTAAACAGAACTAGCACGAAACGGTAGTGCATGATGGCAGAATATTATTGCTAAGATGTAAGACGTAAAGTATTCTGTCGTTTGTTTGCTTGATCATGTGTTAAACACATCAAAATGCATAGTAGGATTATAATACAAGTGAATACTGGGACAAGCATTGGTACCGAAAAGGTAGCAAGGCGAATCTGTGATGAATTAGTGTGGTCTGCACTTCTTTCTTCCTTGATTGGGTGAAAGGAGTTAAAAGTAGTTGGATGAGGGAACCATGAGGAGTGCCCTGCATAATTTCAAGAAAACGGCGTTTTAAATGGCGTCACAGCTGATACTGAACAAATGTGAATGTCTGTGTGTGTGGTGATCATATATGTGTGGTGATTGAGGTGTCTATAAACAACAAAGCAAAAACAGCTGTAGATTTCATTTTAATTGTCTTGGTGAAGGCCATCTTAGGTCACATGATCCTGTGGGTGGAGCTGAGCAGGTATATGTAGTAGATGAAGTCAAAGTTAGGTGTAGTTAACAATGGTTCTTCCACGGATGTTCTGTTTCTCTGTGATCATCATTCTCTTATGCAAAGGTGAGGAAGACTGACATTTATTTGAATTACTGCACATTTTTCTTATTACCTAGCTTAAACAAAGAATGGGCAGAGTAAAACAATAGTCACAAAAACAAAAGCAGACTTTATCACTTATCAGCCCAACTGGCATCATACTAGTAAGTTGCTGCAAGATGGGAAAGGTGATCAAAATGGTTCTAAATAAAATGAAAATGCAATATCAACAGGAGTGGGTCACAAAAGAAAATATCACCTAGATCAGGGGTCTGCAACCCTTAAGACCCAAAGAGCCATTTGGACCTGGTTTCCACGCAAAAGAAAACACTGGGAGCCGCAAATACGTCTAAAATGAAGATAACACTGCATATATTGTTTTTTTACCTTTATGCTTTGTGTGAATAACTAAAGTGTGTTGCTTATTAAATCCATGAAGTGCTAATGAGAAAATTACATTTTATTTATGTAATTAACACATTTTGAACTCTTAAAGAAATATAACAAAAGGAAAGACACCCAGCTGAACTAAAATGATCCATGTAGCAAACAAAAACTGTTGTGAGCCGCCACCCTTATATCGCCTTTGGGCTTTTGGAGCCTTGACCTGACTTGTAAAAAATAATTGGAAAAAAAGCACTATGCTGCTAAAAGATGAAAAATAGATATTTGCAAAATTCTGCCTAAATATGTATTTTACCTGGTTAATGTGTGTGGCGGGGGGGCTGCAGCGCCGCTGCATGGGAGTCGGACGCACCTGAGCGGCACCCGCAATCACGCCTCGCCACCTTAAAGTCTGTGCTCTCTCTGCTGTTGTGTTGGTGTGTGTCGGGCAGTGAGCTGAAAAGCTACAGCCGACTGTATGCGTACAACAACCGTGTGTGAAAAGTGGTCAATAAAGAGATGCTGAAAAGCACCGGGTCTGCAGTGGTATGTTTTCAATGGAACTTCTGCTCCTGAACCTCTGCGCACAGCGTCTGCAACGAAGTCACTTTCATCTTTACGCAGGACTGTAAGCTGTCGTCTATGAGGCGTAAGTGGTGTTTGTTTTTAACATGGTTCACGGTGGTGGCTGCTGACGTGGATCTGAAGATCCATAATTGGCCTACCTGGGGTTGAAAGTCTCGATAAATGCATGGCGTTTCGGCAGGTATACTGGCTTCCGCAAGTGTGACGCTTATTTTGAGCGAAATACAATTTTATTTTTATATTTCAATATCACAATAATCTTCCAATTTAGAACTACAAGTTAAAAAAAAGAACTAAACACAAATAAAATACACTTCAGCTAAATACTTCTAATTTATTTTCCCAAACCACCCGGAGCCGCAGTATAAGGACAAAAGAGCCACATGCGGCTCCGGAGCCGCAGGTTGCCGACTCCTGACCTAGATCAAGGCACGGTTAGTTTTGATCGTCACCATATTCCTTGCAACCAACTATGTTTCTTTTAGTTTTGTTTTCTATTATCATTTAAATATCAAACCAGTGATACATTAAAATGAGATTAGTTACTTGGGATTCTTTAGGTTTTTGCCTTTTCTTTGAAACTTTAATGCATATCCACAAATAGGTTTATTCTATCTGATTATTAGGCAGGTATGTGTCTGTCTAAAAAGGATCACCTCTTCATGTCTCCAGCATCGTAAAACAATTTGGGACATTTCATGATTTTTTTTTTTTTTTCATGGCACTTATAAGTAAGACTACAAGGCATCTGGTCTTTGCAGAATTAAAACTTATAAAGAAACAAAGTGAATGAAAAAAAACTTGTATTGTCTGAAATTACATCTTTAATACAGTAGCTGATAGAGACATCTATGCTGTGTTGGTTTGAACTTGGACCTAAAAAGTGAAAAACAACAATTACTTTTTCATGTAGGAGGAAAAACTGTTATATCTATTTCCCTTGAAGTCAGCTTCAGTTTGCAAGCTTCTGCAGCTCATGGATGGTACAGTTTATTTTCTTGGGGGAGAACAAATAACCACCTACTCTCTTCCTCACAGCTCTCTCATTCACGCACTTAGAATCAAAACTGCACCCTGAATACATGTGTTATCCTAAGGATTATCAGTGGGGCTGCTGTTTGCACGGGTAAAAGGGTTGTCGATATATTGACCAGGCAAATTTACATGGTAAGTTGAATGAGCCAAAAGCTGCAGAAGTATGATGATGTGTCATGGGGCAATGTAATGGCTGGTTTTATCAAGGCAGAGTAAAAAGTTATACTTGATGTATACCTCAGTAAACATTTGCATTGCCTAACTACCTAACAGTTGAGCATAATACTGAATAAACAAATCCTTCTCTGTCCATCACCTCCACATATTTATCCTGCACCTTTCAAACACAAAATATATAGACAAATAGGTATTTTATTGATACTACAAGGGAAATTGTTGTGTTACAGCAGCACGATAAAGAGTGAAAATAGTAAAGTCCACAATAAACAACAAAAAAACCCAACACCTTAAAATAAAAGTGCCACAGGCAGCTGTTAAGGGCCTTATATAGAACTGTGCTTTTTCTTTATCATTTCTAATTACACTTGTGAAATACTTGGATACAATATGGACTGTGGCTGTAGATGTGATTCATCAGCAGAAGAGGCTGATGTGTGCTGAAGGCTCAGACGAATACCAAAACACAGTGTGCTTTGAGGTAGGAGCCAAAAAGGGTGTAGTTTGTGGGTGTGATCACCCATGTGTACACCTGTGAGCATGGACGCGCTTGTTTTTTGTTTTTTAAAAGGTTCCTTCATGTAATAATCTGCTAGAGGGTGTGGGGGGGCCACAGCCCCGTCCTCCAGGGCATGAAGCAGGTATGGAGGAGATCAAAACTCCAGACATCCAGAGGCCCCCAGAACACAAGAGACCAAGGAAGACCAACAGAGGGGCAGCTGCGCCACTGTCCCGGAAAGAGCTGAGGAGAGTCCCAGATGAGGGCTCACTCAGCAGCCGCGGAGCAGAAGCCAGGGGGAGTTGCAGTGACGCGCCCGTGAGCTCCGCCGGCAGCCAGCTGCGCCTGAGTGACCGAGCCCCAGGCCGAGAGGCCGGTGGCACCCCACCTCCGAAGTGGCCCGAGCGAGCCCCAGGCTCCGGGCCCCGATAAGCGGCCGCCAAGGAGTGAGCCGGTGTGTACCTGGACGCCCATCCCCGGACACAAAGAACCACCAACGCACCGATGTCTGAGGGGGTCCGCCACTGGCAGGGGAAGTGGTGGTAGGGGGAGATATGCCTCCAAACCTTGGAGGGCCTGAGATGTCCCCAGAGAGGTGGCGCCTGACACCCAACCTGACATATAGACACAGACATACAGGCACACACAGATACAAACATCCATTCCCACCCTCATGCGCTCATATGCACTTACTCCACACTCAACCAACGTGGAGACAGACATAAAGAGACGTTGTACACACGATCACACTCCCCAAGCGTACTCTACAAACCGGGTCTAGGTGCCCCCGCCCCTGGAGGGGGGAACTGCACCCAGACCCAGGTGGTGTTTCCCTTTTCCCTGCGGTGGGGGGAGGCAGACCGCCCCGACTCCTGCTGCTGCGGAGTCGGGGCGGTCATTTCTTTAAGTAGTTGTCAGGAATAGTTCTCCCGGCTTCTTGAAGGACATCCAAAGCTCCTCTTTGGATGTTGCTACCATTTGTTCTGTTCTCTGTCATGATGATCCCACGCTGCCTCAGTATTCCTGAGGTCTGTGCTCTGGAAAGACCAATCCATGACTGATAGTGTTTGATTGACAAATGCTTTCACTGCAGTGGCAGTGTGCTTGAGATCATGGTCATGCTGAAATGGAGCCCCAAACGATGACATTTACTGTTGTACCTCCCAGTAAATACTGATCATGATTTGAACCAAAACTTTCACATTTGGATTTATCCCTTTATAACATCAGTTGACACTGGTCTTATACGGGGATCAACTGGATTTTGGAGCTTTGTATGATTAATGGCCCCAAGTAATCCTAATTGCTTTCATGATGGGTCAGACCAGCAGTTTGTTCACATTTTTTTAGGTATTAAATAGCAGAAATGATTCAATTTAATTAACATGCCTAAAATGCTTGGTTTTGTTGTTTTTGTTTTGTTTTGTTTTTTTGTTTTTTTTCACTTTTTTTGAGAATTAACCAAACATTCACAGTCTCCTGTATACATAGACTCTGGCACTCTAACCTCTTCAGGGCTGTAGCTTTGGCTTCTATTGGCCGATTGACACCTCTTTTTAATCGTTTGAGGCAGTAAAATCATGGTAATGATTCTGGATTCTCATCAGTTCAACCAATCAGAAGCTTCAAGGCCAGACACCACATGGCCCCAAATTTACAACACGCGGTGTAATCCAGTCACGTGTCTGTAACTGGGCCTGAAATTGCGATTGTTGACAGAAGTGGCTCTAATGCATTGTGTTGGTTCTGCCATTATCAGGAGGTACAGCGGCTCGTATGCAGATTTCTGTCTTACCGCATTTTCTCCACTTGTATTGTTGTGGTCTTCTTTTTTGGCTGGTTCAGTGAATTTTAGTCGGAGCATGTTGAAACTTGGTGTTAGCTTAACAGTTAGCTAGCTTAGCTAATTGTTTACATCGCTACATGAAGTCTAGATATTTTTTGTCTCAGTTGCGTGTGTTAAGCGGACTTTTGTGCAATTACGTAGTTGCTCTTTTAAGCATTGCTTGTCTGCGTTGCATTTGGTGGTTATTGAAATGGTTTATACGAGCATTTAGCTGAGGTTTCTGTATATATCACACATGTTGATATTTGCATATTTGAATATTTGCATAAAAGACTTGACTTTTATAATACAAACTTTGAATCAGGATGTAGAATACATTTATTGCTGCTTAAGTAGTAAAATTAGCATTTAAGTGAAGTACTTGAGCTTTTTATTACCACCGAGTACCTGTGTACTTGGATAAACACGCATATGTACTCTGGTCTACATTAGTCATCTGTGCAAGACAGTGAAACAAAAACAGACAGACTTGGCAAACAACAGTTTAACCTTCTGCTTACAAGCTTATCATTGTTTTGTCAGGTTTATGGATTAACATACCAACACACACCTCAGTTCCAATGTATTACAGGTACAGCCACATATTTTAACTCCAGAAACATGCCCCACCAGCTTTTTCGTGGCATATGTCAACTTCCTCTTCTCAGAAAAGCTCCCGAAACATCTGAAGCTTTGTGAGTAAAGAGGAAAATAGTTGCATTATGCTACTTATGCTATTGTATGTATGGAAGCCACACACAAAACACAAGACGATTTAGAAAAACACAGGCTAGTGGAAGACAAAGGACAACGGCCCAAAAACACAGGTTACATCACTAGTAAACATAGTCAACATAAGAACAAAAGCTAAATAAGAAAGGAGGCAAAACTTCTGCAAGGAAAAAAGGTTGAAAGCTTGACCTTAGCGGAAAAAGACAAGACAATGTAGATGAGAACAAAGGGAAGGAGTTAGGTATCAAGTGCGGACTGATGGGATAATCAGTAACAGGTGATCCACAAAGAAAGAGAAAATAAAGGGTGGAGATAAAAGTAACGTAGGTATGTGACAAACAAGGGTTGCAAAATAATGAATACCCCACCTTTTATATATTTTTTTCTGTATGACAAAGCATTTGTGTGCAGTCCGGCCGTTTGTTGTCCTTTGTTCAGACATCCAAGAGCAACCCGGAGAGGATCTTGTTATATACCAATAATTCACATTTCAAAATTGTTTTGTATTTCAGTTTTTACACTAGTCTGTGGTGACCTATCCTGTTTCAGTCATTTGTTGAAATAGCATGATTTACAAATAGGTTTATTCTATCTGATTATTAGGCAGGTATGTGTCTGTCTAAAAAGGATCACCTCTTCATGTCTCCAGCATCGTAAAACAATTTGGGACATTTCATGATTATTTATTTTTTTTCATGGCACTTATAAGTAAGACTACAAGGCATCTGGTCTTTGCAGAATTAAAACTTATAAAGAAACAAAGTGAATGAAAAAAAACTTGTATTGTCTGAAATTACATCTTTAATACAGTAGCTGATAGAGACATCTATGCTGTGTTGGTTTGAACTTGGACCTAAAAAGTGAAAAACAACAATTACTTTTTCATGTAGGAGGAAAAACTGTTATATCTATTTCCCTTGAAGTCAGCTTCAGTTTGCAAGCTTCTGCAGCTCATGGATGGTACAGTTTATTTTCTTGGGGGAGAACAAATAACCACCTACTCTCTTCCTCACAGCTCTCTCATTCACGCACTTAGAATCAAAACTGCACCCTGAATACATGTGTTATCCTAAGGATTATCAGCGGGGCTGCTGTTTGCACGGGTAAAAGGGTTGTCGATATATTGACCAGGCAAATTTACATGGTAAGTTGAATGAGCCAAAAGCTGCAGAAGTATGATGATGTGTCATGGGGCAATGTAATGGCTGGTTTTATCAAGGCAGAGTAAAAAGTTATACTTGATGTATACCTCAGTAAACATTTGCATTGCCTAACTACCTAACAGTTGAGCATAATACTGAATAAACAAATCCTTCTCTGTCCATCACCTCCACATATTTATCCTGCACCTTTCAAACACAAAATATATAGACAAATAGGTATTTTATTGATACTACAAGGGAAATTGTTGTGTTACAGCAGCACGATAAAGAGTGAAAATAGTAAAGTCCACAATAAACAACAAAAAAACCCAACACCTTAAAATAAAAGTGCCACAGGCAGCTGTTAAGGGCCTTATATAGAACTGTGCTTTTTCTTTATCATTTCTAATTACACTTGTGAAATACTTGGATACAATATGGACTGTGGCTGTAGATGTGATTCATCAGCAGAAGAGGCTGATGTGTGCTGAAGGCTCAGACGAATACCTGGGTTAAAAAAGCATCTGTAACGAATACATTACTGACATTATGATGAGAGCTCTTTTAATTTGTGTTTTTTTGTATTTGTTTGTAAAGCTGGGAATATACACATTTAATAAAAAATAACATAAAGCAAGTCATTAAGGCCACAAGCACAACCTCAAGTTTTCTTACTATAGATTTATAGTCACTCTACAACTCATCTGTCCAAATTTTCAGCTGGACTGAGCTCTACGGACTGTGAATTCCACTGCATATGACACCTATCATTTTTATACTTAGACCACTCAGTGCCCCCCCCTTTGTGTCCTTTAGGGGGTATTGTAATCTTGGATTTGTCTTAATTTGTGGGGACCCTTCCCTCTAAGATTACAAAAGAACACATCATAATAGACCCACCAAAATTGAGGTGGGCAACAAATAAAAAACCTACATGAATGACCCTTACAGTGCTTCACTGCACAGGTATTTTAAAATGATGTGAACTCCTTCAGTTTATGTTCTATATAAAGTAGTTTATGTCTAAACCTGACCAGAAATTAAAAACAAAGCTAGGAAGTAGGTACAAGCTAAACAAACAACTGAAAACAGACTGACCACAGCGTCCTGGCTGGCTGACTTGTGACTCCTGGAGTCCTTCCCACCTCCAGTGTGGACTACAACTACTGACCAAAATGGGATGCTTTGGGATGCTTTGTGCTAATTCCGACATGTGAAAATCCGTTAAAATACAGAAGGCAATGATAAGTAAAGTAATATGATGTATTTTGATGGGAACATGTACAGGTTCTTTATATCTAACAGACCTGTTCACTCAAAAACACTGGTGTCTGGATGGGAGTGTTTGATTCCCTGGGATGAGTACGTGGTGGCAGATCAGTCTCTCTGATTGAGAGGATAATCCAACATGTTACAATCAGTTAAAATACAGACGATTAATGTTAAGTAAAGTAACATGATTTATTTTGAACATGTAAAGGTTTCTTCTATTGAATTAGATCTGTTCACTCAAAATCACAAATTGGGGGAGGGGGGTGTCTGTGAAGAAGAATGGAGTTATGTAAATAAATGGTATTTGTTGATGGGTTGGGAGGACTATTATTCACAAGCTTGAACTTTCCTGCTAAACCTTTTTGTCCTCCGCTGTGAGCAGCTTGACAGGTTAAACAAGTATTTTTTGTGTTTTTTTACCAGGTAGCAGTGACCTCACATTGTGTTTTACATTAGCGTGCTTGGAAACTTATTGTGCAACATAACTTTAGGTGTTACCCTCCTTTAGACATGATGTGGATAGTCAACCAGAATGACTTGTTGCTTTTGATCAGTACAAAGAAACATGCATGCGGTGAGAGTTTAAGTGGTTGCCAATGAAAACTTCTATTGTAAGACAGGAAAAACACACATGGTGTTACAGTGTGATAATGAAAAGTCAATTTGTTGATTGACTTATACACCAGAGTTGTTTTTTTTTTAAATACTTTGCTTTGATCTCAAGCACAAAAGCACATAGGGATGTTATTCACGATTCATTACTCATTATTCACGATCCCATCAATCAACAGTGATGGGAATAACGACGTTACAAACGGCGTTACTTTTTTCAGTAACGAGTAATCTAACTAATTACCAAGGTGGGTCGAGTATCTAAAAATTGTACTCAAGTAAGAGTAGCATTACTTTAAAATATTATTACTCAAGTAAAAGTGAAAAGTAGTCGTCAAAAAAATTACTCAAGTAAGAGTAAAAAAGTACTTGGCGAAAAGACTACTCAAGTAGCGAGTAACTGTTTGAAATGTCAGATTTATTTTTTAAATAAATGTTATCAGACAAACAAAAATAAATAAATACACAGATTTTACCATTTTCAAAAGGAATATATATAAAAAAATCAACAAAATAAGGCACAACAATTCTAATTTCCAGATTTCAGTTTTCACAACATAAAGCTTTTTTCACCAATACCTACAGTAAATAATATAAACATATAAACAGTGCAAACAATTTCCAGTGACAAGATATGCTGTAAACTTTATATTCATTTTTGCTCCAAATGGCACAGCAGCCTCAGAGAAAACAGAACGAGGCAGCTTCAACATATGTTCATACAAGGCAGCTCAGTTTACCATAAATTGTATGGGTGTGCATCTATTTCTGCATATTTAGCAAAAATGTGACATTTCTTCACTCAGTGAAGTGATGGTTAAGCTTCAGCAGCAGTTTGCTCTCATGGTTCTTTCTGTGAAGCTGTAACTGTTCAGCAGTGAACAGGAGTCCTGCATGACTGAGAAGTCCTTCACAAGCTCCAGATGCAGGAAGAGCTGTATTGACTTTGATCGACAGCTTCTTGATGTGAGGAAAGCCATGCAATAGATCCACACCTCCAGTGAATGGACATGAAAGGTACCTCTCCAGTTCCTCTGCTTCTGGCTTTCCTGACCCCATGGATCCATCATCTTAGTCGGTTAGGCCGCTGTTTGTGCTGGCCTCATCCAGCTCTGAGTCCAGGTGATGTCTGATGAAGTGGGGACCTGTGGAAAGATGTATGGTTTTCAAAAGAATTAGGTCTGGTCATTATAGTGCTGTATACACTGCCAAGCTGCAGATGTTTGTTTGGAGCTAGCCTCCAAAAGCTGGCCATACACTGTGCGATTTTTGGCCCATTTTGAGCCGATTTTTCAGTCGCGCAACCGTTTGGCCCAAGTTTTGCCTTAATCGTGTGTGCATCGTGTAGTATACATGGGATAACAAAAAGCAGTTAACACCTCACGACCAGCTCCCAATCATCAATCGTATGGTCGCATGATAATCAAACCAGTTTGAAATCCTGTCGCCCCTCAATGCAGCCTCTCACACTGCGCACGCACAAACACAGAAATGAAAGTGAAAAGGTGGAGCAGCACGGCAGTGCAGCGTGTGATCTGGACACAAGAGATGGAGGCACAACTTGTAGGATGAGGCAAGCTCATCCGAGTACGTAAGCGTAGAGCTGCCACCCAGGCAAAAGAAAAATAGAGCTACATCACATTATAACGTGAAAAGTTTATTGTTCTAACAATATACTTTTCATGTTCGTGCAATATACCTTTCACATTTGAACAATATAATACCACGTTCGTACAATATAATATTTATATTGTACGAACGTGATAATTATGTATATTGTAATAACGTGATATATTGTTCAAACGTGAAAGGTATATTGTTAGAAAAATTGTGCTACAACACAGCATTTTACATTCCTCAGGATGCCATCACAACATCAACAAAACATGGTTAGCAACATCTGGACTCTTACTTCAGTCATGTCTAGGTTCACATTGACAAGATAAAAGAATATTAATGTTTTTATTGTTGGTTTGTTACACTCACTCAGAAAGGTTACTGTGCATCATAAACTTAAGTATTATAGCTCTTAAAAAATGGCTTTTTGGTACAATTTTTTAAAATTGTGTCATATAAAAACAAAAATAAAAGAAATAAAAGAAATAAGATTCAAAACTGGAGGGTTAAAATAAGAGAAAAAAAACGCAGCTCTTGGATGAATTAAACACCATTGCAAATATTCCATCGCTAACATAGAAAACATCCCTGTATCACAGCCTATTTGATTGAGAGGAGTCAACAGATTTCTGAAAGTCTAACAGCTGTGAATTATGCTCCAATCAATCACAACCAATTCTTATCACAACCTCCTTCTTTTGATCAATTCTCACTCTTAAGTGACATATGTCAACTTTTCTGCTTTTCTTTGTATTTACCAGTTGTCCACTTTGGCCCTGAAGGATCACTCACTCACTTTCTCCTCTGGGACTGTTGACACATGTACAGCAGGCAGTCACCAGTGCTTGTCGATGAAGACAACGTGGTAATTGACAGGCGGGAGGAAAATGTTTCAATCTGTAATTAAACTACACTTTTTGTTGAGCTTTTCTGCAACCGTTTTTATTCCTCATAAACATGCCATTGCTACACCAACATTATACATTTAACAGCATTCGTAACATCAGTTCTAACATTAACATTGAAGTGCCAAGGCGATTAAATGGATCTTTTCTCACTGTCCCTCTTCCCCTCTGTTTTCTTTCCCTGTCCTTTTCTTGAACTTCTCTTTTCTACGTCTTTCCCTTTCCTATCCCCGGTCATGTCTGTTCCGATTGTAATAACTTAAAAGTAAAAAATAAATAAATAATAAAGATCAATCAAGAGCACCAGTATGGCAAAGTACTGCAGGATGCTGTGGTAGCCAAGCTGGTTCAGTGTGCCTTCAATTTTGAATAAATCCCTAACAGTGTCTCCAGCAGAGCACCACCATGCTATCACACCTTCTCCTCCATGCTTCAAGGTGAGAACCATGTACAGTGGCTTGCAAAAGTATTCGGCCCCCTTGAACGTTTCCACATTCTCCGTGACAATGTTAAGATGATTTTATAGTCATGCCAACCTCCAACCGCATGGCAAAATATACCAAGAACTATACAATAGTTTCTTCTTTTACATAATATTTCTTTGAATCCCAGTGCGTATTTCAAAGAATATGTGCAGCCTTTGAACAGTTCCTCAAACAAAACAAAGGCCAACTTGTTTGACTTGTTGCTTTACCTTTTGTTACTATTGTTATTTCAGTGGTCAGTGAAAGGAATCAGGTCTGGTTGTGTGAGCTTGTGGGTGGAGCTGAACACAAGATTTATAGTATTTAACAGTTGAAGTCAAATTAAAGCCAGCGTAGTCAACAATGGCCCTCCAACGGTTCTTGTGCTTTTTCTCTGTGATGATCATTCTTTTTGGCGAAGGTGAGAGAGAAAATTGTATTTCTGTTTGTAGTATTAAAATCTTTCCCATTACTTCTTTCAGATGAAGTGTGGAAAGTTTAATTACAGATACTAAAGAATTTTATAATAAATTTTATTTTAGCTGGATAGTATGAAATGCATCCTGCCTGTAGCATTCTGCAAGATGGGAAAGAATTTTTTGACATCCTTAAATTCTGCTCTTCTTATTTTTTTCTTTCTTTATTTTCTCTTCTAAATTATATGGAATAGAATGTTATTATACTAATTATTTTAATTATTATTATTATTATTATGTTTTAAACATTAGAGTTATTTCATATTAGTTGCAATTGAATAAAAATACTTATTCACTATGGACTAGTCATGATGTGTATTACCTCTATTTTGATATATTTGTCTTTGTGTTCCAATTTTTAGATGTTCATTCACAGCAGCCTGGTAAGCATCCAAGAACAATTCTGAAAGTTTTTCATACTTAACCTTTTTTTTTAAATTATATTTAAACCTACACCAATGGGAGTGCCAATTGAACGTCTGAGCTGGGTATCTGTCAAGATTTTATTTTTCATTTATCTGTTGAAATCCACAGGGTAAATGGTATTAGTAAACTACTGTATCGTTGATAATCAGTAAGAGTATGGGAGGCAGAGTCTTCCTTTGTGGCACCTGCTCCCAGTTTTCACTGAGGAGACCGACATCCTCTCTACTTTTAAGATTAGACTTAACACTTGATTTTTTTTACTGTTTCTTCTTCCCTAACCTTTTTTCCACTCACCATGTGTTTATAAAGCACTGTGCATTTAATCATTGCTTATTATTAATCTCTAGCTCTCTTATGTTCTTTGAAGTTTTCCCTGAACAATTTTGCACTAAAATGTCACAAAATACCTTTTCTGTGGTTGAGTGTGGTTCATGTGCAACAATGTTTTTATGACTTTACATCTATCATCTCCCATCAGAACTCTTCATGAGATGTTACTCACTGAACGTGTGAATGGTTATACAGGGAGTGCAGAATTATTAGGCAAGTTGTATTTTTGAGGAATAATTTTATTATTGAACAACAACCATGTTCTCAATGAACCCAAAAAACTCATTAATATCAAAGCTGAATGTTTTTGGAAGTAGTTTTTAGTTTGTTTTTAGTTTTAGCTATTTTAGGGGGATATCTGTGTGTGCAGATGACTATTACTGTGCATAATTATTAGGCAACTTAACAAAAAAAACAAATATATACCCATTTCAATTATTTATTTTTACCAGTGAAACCAATATAACATCTCCACATTCACAAATATACATTTCTGACATTCAAAAACAAAACAAAAACAAATCAGCGACCAATATAGCCACCTTTCTTTGCAAGGACACTCAAAAGCCTGCCATCCATGGATTCTGTCAGTGTTTTGATCTGTTCACCATCAACATTGCGTGCAGCAGCAACCACAGCCTCCCAGACACTGTTCAGAGAGGTGTACTGTTTTCCCTCCTTGTAAATCTCACATTTGATGATGGACCACAGGTTCTCAATGGGGTTCAGATCAGGTGAACGAGGTGGCCATGTCATTAGTTTTTCTTCTTTTATACCCTTTCTTGCCAGCCACGCTGTGGAGTACTTGGACGCGTGTGATGGAGCATTGTCCTGCATGAAAATCATGTTTTTCTTGAAGGATGCAGACTTCTTCCTGTACCACTGCTTGAAGAAGGTGTCTTCCAGGAACTGGCAGTAGGACTGGGAGTTGAGCTTGACTCCATCCTCAACCCGAAAAGGCCCCACAAGCTCATCTTTGATGATACCAGCACAAACCAGTACTCCACCTCCACCTTGCTGGCGTCTGAGTCAGACTGGAGCTCTCTGCCCTTTACCAATCCAGCCACGGGCCCATCCATCTGGCCCATCAAGACTCACTCTCATTTCATCAGTCCATAAAACCTTAGAAAAACCAGTCTTGAGATATTTCTTGGCCCAGTCTTGACATTTCAGCTTGTGTGTCTTGTTCAGTGGTGGTCGTCTTTCAGCCTTTCTTACCTTGGCCATGTCTCTGAGTATTGCACACCTTGTGCTTTTGGGCACTCCAGTGATGTTGCAGCTCTGAAATATGGCCAAACTGGCGGCAAGTGGCATCTTGGCAGCTGCACGCTTGACTTTTCTCAGTTCATGGGCAGTTATTTGGCGCCTTGGTTTTCCACACGCTTCTTGCGACCCTGTTGACTATTTTGAATGAAACGCTTGATTGTTCGATGATCACGCTTCAGAAGCTTTGCAATTTTGAGACTGCTGCATCCCTCTGCAAGATATCTCACTATTTTTGACTTTTCTGAGCCTGTCAAGTCCTTCTTTTGACCCATTTTGCCAAAGGAAAGGACGTTGCCCAATAATTATGCACACCTGATATAGGGTGTTGATGTCATTAGACCACACCCCTTCTCATTACAGAGATGCACATCACCTAATATGCTTAATTGGTAGTAGGCTTTCGAGCCTATACAGCTTGGAGTAAGACAACATGCATGAAGAGGATGATGTGGACAAAATACTCATTTGCCTAATAATTCTGCACTCCCTATAATGCTGTGGCTTATCAACATATTCAGTATTTAACTGTTGTGTCTTATTCTCTCAGCATGTGGCAGGGTTATTAAAAATCCTAGAATCGTAGGAGGTGAAGATGCAGCCCCTGGAAGTTGGCCCTGGCAGGTATCTTTATCCAAAGATGGCTCTTTTTTCTGTGGAGGGTCCCTAATCTCCAACGACTGGGTGCTGACAGCTGCTCACTGCATTACACCGTAAGTCAACACTGCAAGTGTTTCTGTGGTGGTGCAGTGGTTAACGCCTGTTGGAGGTTTCAACCTCTTGGAGTAGAGTTTACATATTCTCCCTGTGCCATGTGGGTTTCTTCTGCAGACAACACTTTTTAAAGGCTAAATATTTTTTTTAATTGATTATGGAAGCGAGAGTGTGTGTCTCTGTCCCTCTCTGGGGTATCCCTGTGATGGACAGGTGGCCTGTTCGGCATGTAAGGCAATGGATGTTATTGCACAGTGATTTTAATATTTTTGTTCATAACCAACTGATGTTTTCTTTTTCTGAAATTAGTGAAAGGACATTTTTAAAGTCTTAAAAAAACTAATTGCACACATTTACTCAAAAGCACCCCAACAGTTTTTAGAGTAATTTCTCCACTGATAATTTTCAACTCACAGTTGGTAGTAACACATTTCTTAATAATGTAATGTTGTGATCAAATTGTGACAACGCTGAGTAACAGCCAGGGTTAGATGAGAAACTTAATACCAGTCACGTCTTTCCATCCAATGTGAACTTACAATCAGCAGCATGCAAGTTTTTTTTTTTTTTTTTTTTTTTTGTGTCCCGTTTGGATTTATAGCCATCAGAATTGTTGTCTTAAGGCCAAGAAAGATGCCAAGCGGATTTATTTTACCAAGTGGATCATCATGGCCTTGCCATATTGGTCCATTTGATTGACCTTTATTATAATTATGAATTTATTTTATTTTCAGTTGCTAAAAACGGGACAGACATGACTGGGTGATAGGACAGGGAGAAAGAATGAAAGAAAGAGAGGGAGAGAAAGAAAACCAAAGGGGAGAAGAGACGGTGAGAAAGGGGGGAAGAAAGAAAGAAAAACAAACAAAACACCTGGATCACCTGTATGGAGAAAAAAAAACAGAAGAGAAAGCAAACAAAAAAAAGAGCAACATAATAAAAAACAGCACCATCACAATAAACTAGCTAGAAGTAGATAACAGTAGATACTAAATATTAAACGATATTGTGCAGCACGCAAGATAGACAGCGCACAATGTGCTTTGAGGCAGCAGCCAAGAAAGGTGTAGTCCGTGTCTGTGAACACCCGTGTGTACACCTGTGTGCACACCTGTGTGGATCAGCACGCTTGTATTCCAAAGGTTTCTCCATGTAACGATCTGCTAGGGAGTGTGGGGAGCCACAGCCCCGTCCACCAGGGTATGAAGCAGGTATGGAGGAGATCCAGGCCCCCAGCAGCATGCAAGTTTAGCATGAAGATGTAAGTTGGGAACCTGCTAACTTTGTTCTGTCAAAAGATAACAAACTCTAGCTATGCACAAAAGTAAGCCTCACCATTCAACTCACGTGCACACGCACATGCAGGGATAGAGGAAATGCCCATCCATCAAAATCATTTTCTTGGACTACAACGGCTCTTCAGTGTTTGAATGAAATGATTCAATTTAAACAGTGGCTTGCAAAAGTATTCGGCCCCCTTGAACTTTTCCACATTTTGTCACATTACAGCCACAAACATGAATCAATTTTATTGGAATTCCACGTGAAAGACCAATACAAAGTGGTGTACACATGAGAAGTGGAACGAAAATCATACATGATTCCAAACATTTTTTACAAATAAATAACTGCAAAGTGGGGTGTGCGTAATTATTCAGCCCCCTTTGATCTCAGTGCAGTCAGTTGCCCATAGACATTGCCTGATGAGTGCTAATGACTAAATAGAGTGCACCTGTGTGTAATCTAATGTCAGTACAAATACAGCTGCTCTGTGACGGCTAGTGATGGGCAGATGAAGCTTCATGAAGCACTGAAGCTTTTCATCCAAGTGGTTCACTCCAGTGCAAAGCTTCTTGAAGCTTCATTTGCTCTAGTAGGACACCTACTGGACGTAAAAATAGTAGTTGGCATGAATTTGAAGAGTGAGGCCTTTTGCACACAGCCTGTAAATGTGAACAACAAAAGGAGTGTGTAAAACATGTATATTGTAGTGATGCAGTATACTGTGTATATTTATACTGGCAGTATGGAAAATGATCATTTGGAAATGTTTAAAATGGAAATGATCATTTACCGTGAGGTGAGGTGTGGTTGGGGTGTGGACAGCAGTTGTGCTTTTGTAACGTTGAGGTATGGACAGCTACACACTGAGGCTTTGAGCCTCAGTCCTGCCTGTTCACATTTTATTCTGTAAAAACTACATTTTCACTGCTTTTATGACCTTTTAGTGGGGAGAACATAGCTAGGATTTAATGATTTAACACATCTTTTAAATCCTTTGTCCTGCACAATGCTAAATGGCTGGGAGTCCTCAATCACCATGCTAACCAGGTCTCCATCTATTTGAGATTGTTCTCCTGGGGAAAGACAATAAAGACAAAGCACAAATAGAAATATCACACACATAACTTATTGCATTGTATAATATTGTTATATCATTTAGTAACATTACTGCATGCTATATTATCATGGCATTTGATGGCTCACCTGGTCTTGCTCCACAATCGGTGTTCCCCTTATTCTCATGCATAGCTCTATAGTGCCTAAGCAAATCAAATCAAATCACTTTTATTGTCACATCACATGTGCAGGTACATTGGTACAGCACATGTGAGTGAAATTCTTGTGTGCGAGCTTCACAAGCAACAGAGTTGTGCAAATACAATAATGTAAACAAGCAAAATACGATAATGGCTACATCTGAAACTAATAAATATATGTACAATATATAATAGTGTATGCATTTCTGGATGCGTATACTAAATATTTTGTGTGTGTGTGTGTGTGTGTGTGTGTGTGTGTGTGTGTGTGTGTGTGTGTATACACATATTTTACAAATTAAATAGAGTAAACAATAAATAAAATATATAAAAATATACAGAGTTGAGACATGTGCAAAACAGTGGCGTTACTGTACAGTATGGAGTGCATAATGTTAAAGTTCCAGTAGTGAAGCTGAGGTGTCTATGACGTGTTCAGCAGTCTGATGGCCTGATGGAAAAAGCTGTCTCTCAGTCTGCTGGTACGGGACCGGATGCTGCAGAACCTCCTTCCTGATGGAAGCAGTCTGAACAGTTTATGGCTGGGGTGACTGGAGTCCTTGATGATCCTCCCCGCTTTCCTCAGGCAGCGCTTCCTGTAGATGTCTTGGAGGGAGGGAAGCTCACCTCCAATTATCCGTTCAGAGCACCGCACTACTCGCTGGAGAACTTTGCAGTTGTAGGCGGTGCTGTTGCCATACCAGGTGGTGATGCATCCAGTGAGGATGCTCTCAATGGCACAGTGATAGAAGGTCCTGAGGATGCGGGGGCTCATGCCGAATCTTTTCAGTCTCCTGAGAAAGAAGAGGCGCTGCTGCATGGATAAGGTGTTGTTGTTATATCCCAGCTCCCTGGCACATAGCAAACACCTCACCTTGTACAAAAGTACAGACAGCTTAACATAGGTTTTATTGCACCATCAGTATTATGAAAATACATCTTCTGTGGAAATTTACATACCTTGTTGGGAGATATAAGCTCAAAATGTTCCCACACAGGGGAGGACATCCTTCTCTTCGTAGCTGGCTCCATTCTCTCCTGACTTTCTCTCCTCACTCTCATAAACCTCCAACCTCTCTCCAAACTGTCTCTAACTCTCTCTCACTAACCGCAACTCTCCATCAAACACCCACATTTTGAATGGAGTCTGAGGGGTGTATATCGCTGTCATAGCTCGCGGTACAGTTCGAACCGCTTCCTGAACCAGTCACGTGGTACAGCCGGGCAGCGAGGCTTCGGACGTCATCATTTTCAGCTCCTCCCATAAATGAAGCAAGCCTCGATACGCGCTTCGCGGAAACGCCCCCTCCATTACTCGACACACGCTTCGAAGCCTCGATACAGAACGTCACATCACTAGGCGGAGGTTCACCTTCCAGCAGCACAACGACCCTAAACATAAAGCCAGGGCAACAATGGAATGGTTTAAAACAAAACATATCCATGTGTTCAAATGGCCCAGTCAAAGTCCAGATCTAAATCCAATCGAGAACCTGTGGCAAGATCTAAAACTGCAGTTCTCAAACGCTGTTCGTCTAATCTGACTGAGCTGGAGCTGTTTTGCAAAGAAGAATGGGCAAGGATTTCAGTTTCTAGATGTGCAAAGCTGGTAGAGACATACCCTAAAAGACTGGCAGCTGTAATTGCAGCAAAAAGGGGTTCTACAAAGTATTGACTCAGGGGGCTGAATAATTACACACACCCCACTTTTCAGTTATTTATTTGTAAAAAATGTTTGGAATCATGTATGATTTTCATTCCACTTCTCACGTGTACACCACTTTGTATTGGTCTTCCACGTGGGATTCCAATAAAATTGATTCATGTTTGTGGCTGTAATGTGACAAAATGTGGAAAAGTTCAAGGGGGCCGAATACTTTGGGAAGCCACTGTATATATTTATCATCAAAATCTCACAACCATCTGTTGCTACCTGGTTGTGACGGTAGTTCAATGATAATGATCACTATGCAATGCTATAAAAATAACTATATTTTTTCTTTCATTCAAGTGCTGATCTTCACACCACAAAAGTGACTCTGGGCCACAACACCGCGTCTGGTCCAAACCCAAATGCAGTTACTGTGACACTTGAAAACATCATCTGCCATCCCGACTACAATGCTGCAACATTTGAGAATGACATGTGCCTCCTGCAGCTGTCGACTCCTGTGAATTTCACAGACTACATTCAGCCAGTCTGCTTAGCCGCAGCAGGCAGCACTTTCAACAGTGGCACCAGCAGCTGGGTCACTGGCTTTGGTACCCTAGAAAGTAAGTTTTTTAAAATATGTATTTTCTTTTATTAGTGATAAATGATTCAGTAAAAATGATCTTCCTTTTAACATTTCTCAATTAGGTGGTGGTTCCACCCCAGAGATTCTGCAGGAGGTGAATGTACCAATAGTGGGAAACAACCAGTGCAGATGCGAATTACAAAACTTCGCTGCAATCACAGATAACATGATCTGTGCTGGACTGCAAAATGGCGGGAAGGATTCATGTCAGGTGACTACCACTTTGTGCTTATTTGTAATGTAAGGCCTAATTGACTGCATTGACTATCAGCTTTTAACCACTCACTGCTTTTCTGTAGTAGTGTTTATGATTATTAACATTATAGCCCTATTCCATTAGCACCTACTTGACTCAACTCAGTTTTCAGGGTTTTCGTTAGGTGTTATCACCTGGTACCAGGTACTTTTTTTTTTTTCCTTTAGTACTGCTCGGCCGGTATTCCAAGCAAACGAAATCGATACAAAAATGTGACATCAAGAGACTGCATGTCACTGATAGGCCAGTCAGTGGTGTAGCTCAAGGACTCATGAGAGTCACTCCTTAACAGTAATCAAAAGCACCATTTTGAAGGCATGCAACAACAGAAATGGGTACACAGAAACCAACACCATGGTCCGAGAGCCACCATAGACCAAGTAGCAGGTAGAGAATCCCCTCGAAGCCTTCCATGGTTAGTTTGTGTTCAGGTCAGTGGACTTTCTGTCATGTTGCTTTAATGATACAACGCAGGTGGTGCTCTATTGTACGACAAAATGGCAGAAACCAAGTAAAGTAGAGTCAAGCTGAGAAGGTACTGGTGGAAAAGAGGCTTTGCATTGAAGCTCATTTACTCATAATTCGTAATTATTTTCACTTAGATGTATTTAATTTATTCTATAAAGGTTTTCCCAAAGGTTTTGTGATCATTTCTGTCAGTGACATCACATCATGTAGTGACGTGCAGTTGAGTGTGTTGGGTGATACTGTAACTAATCAGCAAAAGTTGTGTGTCTGATTGACAATTAACACAAACATCTCCGGAAACATTTTATGTATTTAGTAGAAATTAAGCTCCATGAGATGTTCAACTGATCTCAATCTGTTTTAACAACTTTTACACTTTTTTCACAGGGAGACTCGGGGGGACCACTTGTGACAAAAGATAATAGCGGTATCTGGATCCAGAGTGGAGTCGTGAGTTTTGGTCAAGGCTGCGCCTTGCCTAATAGTCCTGGAGTCTACGCTCGTGTGTCCCAGTACCAAAACTGGATCACCACCACCGTCACCGGAACACCACCAGGCTTTGTTAACTACTTCACCCTGGACTTTGACTATGACTTAATCTTCACCTGCCCCACATCAACACCACCCACTACAGATACACCACCCACCACCCCATGTGACAGTGACAGTTTGTTTTGCAGTGGTGAAAACCTGATCCACTTCACTCACTTCACCTCTCTCTGTGTTCTTGTTGTGTTGCTCCAAGTGTTTTTTGGAAGTGGTGGAATGTAACTCAACACATTTACTAGTCCTGTACTCAAATACTAAGTTGAAATAATCATTACTCCAAGAGATTTATGGGACAGCTTTAAGTTTCTGGGCACTTCACAAGGGAAACGAAACAGTTATTAGTAGAAATTAGACTAACTGTTGATACCATAAGAGAAGAAGAAGTGGACAGTTTAAACATTTGGACATGAAATATTTGTTTATCTGAAAATGGCAACAATTTCTTATATCCTGTTTCTCAATTACAGTGATTGGCTAATCTTTATCTGATGTATTTCCATGACTTCAGTAATGATTTAAAACTACAGCCTGGCAAATTTGAAGTAATACATTTTAAACATTATTTAGTAATTCTCTTTAAATGTTAACACGTTATATATGGGCATATATCTGTGGTCTGTTCAAATCATGTTTTGGTATGCTTACACTTTTGATGATTAAAACATGCAATTTTAAAATACTATTTACTGTGCTGCATTCTTTTGTATTCTATTTTGAGTTATTTAAATAAATAGTATTCGTTGTTGAGTTGGTAGGACTATCATTCACAAGCTTGATGTTGCCAGCTAGATATTTTCTTTACATTAGAGTGCCTCGAAACGTATTGTGCAACATAACTTTTCCTCATAGAGAAGGCATTGCTAAACCAGCATCATACATTTAACAGCATTTGTACCATCAGTTTTTGTATCAGAAAGTCTGCTATTTTTTTCTAATGCGATGATGGAAAAATAAGAGAAGATGAGAAAATGAAAAAAACAAAAACAAAAAACAAATTAAATATGTATGTGTGGCATTAGAAACGGACCTGACCACAGGCTTATGCTTTTCACCATTAATCTCAAAAAGTTGATTCTGTTCATCTGGACGTAGCGTTTTCAGTGAGAGAAAAATTTCATCACTTATCCAAGTGACTTCTTCAGTCTCAGCTGACTGCAGGTTTCCCCAATCTTATACACAGCCACAGAAACAGCAATTTGAAATAACAATGTTGCAGATGTGGAAGCAGAGCAACTACGGACGAATTTTTCAGCCTGTCTCAGCAATGTAAAGCCCCTAGCATCCAACATCAGCATGGAGGAGAGGAAGGCACTCACATCACTTAGTAATGACAACAACATTATCATCCTTGTGGCAGACAAGGGTAGATGCATGGTTTTGCTAAACCAGAAAGACTATCATGAGATTATTTTGTCACTGCTCAGTGACAAAAATACTGAGCCCCTGAAATGAGACCCAGGAAGTGGTTACAGGAAGAGGGTAGGTAGTTCTGTTACGGTTGACATGGAGGACTCACACGCAGGACTCAGAGGTCAGATGCACACAAGAGAATTTATTTACAAACGTCCACCAGGTGTGTATACAAAAAGGTTTTTAGTTTTCAGTTTTATTTGTCATATGCAAGTTAGCACAGGGTCAACATTGCAATGAAATGTGTTTGACGAGCAGCAGTCACTCAGCAGCATGATACAATAGGAAAAAATATAATAAAATAAAATAATAAAGAAAATAGAAAAATAGTAAGGAGCAAAATATTAGAGAGACATGGTAAAAGAGAAAAGATGACTAAATATATATGTATCTATAAATATAAATATATGTACACTAGTGATTAAATAAGAAAATCTTGAAAAGAAATATGACGGGAGGGCAGATGGGATATTGCACAGGAATGAGCAGCAGAAAATTACAGTATTGCACTTTTAAATATAAATATCAATGACAATAAAGTGGAGTGACCAGTGCAGATTAAACAGAGTACTTGTGAAGCTGCAGGGTAGCTTCTGAGTGCTGTGTTGTGTGTGTTTAAGTGTTGTGGTTGAGGTGTCGTATGGCTTGGTGGTAAAACTGTTTTTAAGTCTTGTAGTCCGAGCAGACAGGCTCCTGTAACGTCTGCCAGATGGTAACAAGGAGAACAGCTGATGTGCTGGGTGGCTGTGGTCCTTGATGATGCTGTGTGCTTTACGGAGGCATCGCTGGAGATAAATGTCCTGAATGGCAGGAAGCCTCATACCAGTGATGTGCTCTGCTGCCTTCACCGCCCTCTGTAGTGATTTACGGCTGCTGGCAGAGCAGCTTCCGTACCAAACTGTGATGCAGCTTGTCAGCAAGCTCTCAATTGCACACCTGTAAAAATTTGAGGTGATGTTGGCATTCATGCTAAACTTCCTCAGCCTCCTCAGGAAGTAAAGCCGCTGGCGAGCTTTCCTGATAGCAGTGTCTGTGTGAAGGGTCCAGGAGAAGTCCTCAGTGATGTTGACTCCAGGGAACTTGAATCTGCTGACCCTTTCGACCTTGACACCGTTGATGTGGATGGGCTGGTGTTCTCTGACTGGTCGTTTCCCGTAGTCCACTATCATCTCTCTAGTTTTGCTGATGTTGAGAGTCAGGTTATTTTCCAGACACCACTCGTACAGCGCTATCGCCTCCTCTCTATAGGCCGTCTCATCGTTGTCTGTGATGAGGCCTATGATGGTTGTGTCATCCGCAAACTTGATGATGATGTTGGACTCTTGTTTAGTAACACAGTCATGTGTGAACAGGGAATATAGGAGGGGGCTAAGCACACAACCCTGTGGCGTACCTGTGTTTAGGATGAGTGGTGAGGAGGTGTGCTTACCAACTCTCACCACCTGGGGCCTGTTTGTGAGGAAGTTTAGAATCCATCTGCAGATCGGTGTTCCCAGCCCAAAGTCGACGAGCTTCGTGGCAAGTTTTGAGGGGATGATGGTGTTAAATGCCGAGCTGTAGTCGATGAAGAGCATCCTTGCATATGTATTCCCTTTTTCCAGGTGAGTGAGGGTGGTGTGCGTTGCCAGGGCGATGGCATCCTCTGTGGTTCTGTTTGTCCGATAGGCAAACTGAAGAGGGTCCAGTGTGTCAGGGAGGGAGGAGCAGATATGACCTTTGACCAGCCGCTCCAGGCACTTCATGATGACGGATGTCAGTGCAACAGGACGGTAGTTATTCAGACAGGAGACCACTGATTTTCGGGGAACGGGAATGATGGTGGATGCTTTGAGGGACGTGGGGACCACTGACTGCCTCAGGGAGAGGTTGAAGATGTTGGTGAACACCTCTGCCAGCTCGTCTGCACACACTCTGAGTAGCCGGCCTGGGATGCCGTCTGGTCCTGGAGCTTTGTGAGGATTTACCTTTTTAAAGGTCCATCTCACAGCTTCTGTTTTCAGAGTTAGAGTTGCAGCCTCACTGTCCTCCTGATGGTAGAGTATCTGCTCTCTGTTGTCTGCGTCAAAACGAGCATAGAAGTTGTTAAGCTCGTCTGCAAGAGATGCAGTGGGCTGAACACTGACTGTGTTGACCTTCTTGTAGTCAGTGATGCAGCGCAGTCCATTCCACAGTCGCCTGGTGTCAAAGCTGTGGTAGCTGGACTCCATTTTGTCCCTGTAGTCCTTTCTGGCCTTTTTTATGGACTTTCGGAGGTCGTACCTGGATGCTTTATATGCATCAGCATCCCTGGAGTTAAAGGCAGAGGTCCGCACTTTTAGCTTGGCGCGAACGTCTTTATTTACCCAGGGTTTCTGATTTGGATATATGCGGACAGTGGTTTTTGTGATGGTATCATCCATGCACTTTCCAATATATCCAATGACAGAGTCTGTGAGTTCATTGATGTTGCCATCAGCTGCATCCACAAATATCTGCCAGTCAGTTGTGTCAAAGCAGTCCTGCAGGACCTCCTCAGCCTCACTGTCCCATTTGTAAATAACCCTGGAAGCTGGTTTTTCCTGTTTCAGTCTTTGTCTGTACGCAGGCAGCAGCAGAATGGAACAATGGTCTGCCTTACCAAAAGCTGGGCGGGGGAGGGGTTTGTAGCACACTTTGAATGGAGTGTAACAGTGGTCCAATGTTTGATCACCTCTTGTGGGGAAGGAGATGTGCTGATAGCATTTGGGGAGAACTTTCTTCATGTTGGCTCTGTTGAAGTCTCCCAGCACAATAAAGGCAGCTTCTGGATTTTTGTTCTCAAGTTCAGTAATGATGTCATACAGTTCATCCATAGCAGCAGCTTTATCAGCATGTGGGGGAATGTAAACAGCTGAGAGGAGAACTGAGTTGAACTCCCTCGGGAGGTAAAAAGGCCTGACTTTAACGGTCAGCAGCTCGAGACTCTGAGAGCAGTAAGTTTTTAAGATACACACATCTCTAGCCCACAAGGAGTTAACCATAAAGCACACCCCTCCTCCCCTTTTCTTGCCTGAGTCCTTCGTTCAGTCTCCCCGGTAAACAGTGAATCCATCCGGAGTAATGGCGCAGTCGGGGACACTGGGCTCCAGCCATGTCTCTGTGAAGGCCAGAACGCAGCAGTTCCTGATGTCTTGTTGGTGTTTAATCCGTGCACGCAGCTCGTCAAGTTTGTTGTCCAGAGACTGGAGATTCGCGAGCAGGATGCTGGGAAGAGGTGGCTTGCTGTTTCTCTGTCGCGTTCGGCACAAAACTCCGGCGCGTTTCCCCCTCTTTGTTTTCCCTCGACGTCGCGGGAGTAAACAAAGGATCCCAGGCAGCAGAGCGTCCACGGAGTCGAAACCCGCAGTAAAGTCCGAACTGGCTGACGAACGTAGCTCCAGAAGCGTTTGTCTGTCATACCGAGTGTATGATCGCGCTGTGCGCACAGAAATTGAAAGCAGTACAAAATAAATAATAACATTTTTGCTGAGATGACTGGGAGCTCTCGTCGGTGCAGCCATCTAACGGCGCAACCGGAAGCTTTAGGTGCAGGCCTGGGCTATATACAAAAGGTGAGGGGACAGGACTCCAGGGAAATCCGGGAGAAAAAGCAATTGTGCCTCTCCAAACAATCCACACACGAAATCAGTCTCTCTCTCCGACACTTGTCACGGGAAACACAGAGGAAACAATCCAGGGAGTATGTACAAAAAGAAACCCTTGTTAATACAAAGCACTAAGACATGAGAGAACACTTGCTGAAGCTTGACTTCACTAATGCGAGTCATGCAACGATCCCGATTAGAACAGTAGTCGCTCCCTGGATTGAATACTGGACACACTAATGAGGCTCAGATGTTTCTTCCTACGAGGGGCATGGGCCGAGGGCGTCAACCCGCAATGAGTTCTAACCAACGAGAGAGAGAAAGAGAGAACAAAGAGAGAAAAGCAGAAGCTGGTGATTGGCGTCCTGCTGATCATCCAGACCGTGACAGTACTCCCTCCCCCAACGGGAGCCTCCCGGCGACCTCCAGTCTTCTCAGGGTGTGCCTCATGGAATGCCTGCAACATGTTCTTGTCCAGAAGTGTCGCCCATGGGATCCATGAACGCTCCTCCATCCCGCAGCCCTCCCAATCCACCAGGTATTACAAACCATGCCCCAGGCCCCTGACACCTGGGTCTGGAAGGAGGGCACAAAGGACTGGAGAGACAGGGTTTCACTTGCGACACATGGAAAACATTGTGAATCCGCATATTCTGGGGCAGCTTAAGGCAGACTGTTACCGGGTGAACCAGAGAGTCAATCTTGAATGGGCAAATAAAGGTAGGAGACAGTTTCTTGGATTCAGATCTGAGCGGAATGAATCTGGTTGACAGCCAAACCTTTTGTCCGGGTGCGTAAGTCGGTGGCAGGGTCCTATGGCGGTCCACCAGGCATTTGTTCCGCTCCACTATGCGGAGAAGGGCATCTCGTGTGGCTCTCTCCGAGCACGCTGACACCTGCTGTACAGAAGGCACAAAATGATCACCTTCAATGGCAGCGAACAGAAGTGGTTGGAAGCCCAGGGACGCCTCGAAAGGGGACACTCCGGTGGCTGAGGAGGTGAGGCCATTGTGAGGGTACTCAATCCATGGAAGTTGCTTGCTCCAGGTGGTCTGGTGGGTGGATGCCACACATCGGAGGGCCGCATCAAGCTCCTGATTGGCCCGCTCAGTTTGGCTGTTAGTCTGTGGATGAAAGCCAGAGGAAAGACTGACCTGAGCTCCCAGGGAGGAACAAAACACCTTCCAGACATATGACGTGAATTGTGGGCCCCTGTCTGAAACTATGTCAACGGGGATTCCATGGAGACGGAAGACATGGTTTGTCCGGAGCCGGGCAGTTTCTAGGGCCGTAGGAAGCTTAGGGAGGGCAACAAAGGGAGCAGCTTTAGAAAAATGATCAATGATGGTCAGAATGACAGAGTTACCTGACAAAGGTGGCAAACCAGTGATGAAGTCGACAGCAATATGAGACCAGGGGCGGCTTGGTGTAGGTAGGGGCTGAAGAAAACCAGAGGATGGTTGATGATGGGAGAGTCACAAGCAGAATCCTTGGAGGCGGTGAATTGGTGAGAGAGAGCGTCGGGTTTGGTATTGTGGGAACAAGGTCTGTAGGTGATAGTGAACTGAAACACATGAAGGAAAAAACAGCTGGGAGGTCAGTTCCTTGATCAGTAATATGCAAATTCCCATATCTGTGTAGATGTGTCTGTGTGTATGTATGTGTCAAGAGATTTATTCTAAAGACACTTCTTCAGCTAAGAATCTAAAGGTAGAAACACACAGACGCTGCAGCTTTTACTTGCAAGGGCGATCACAGAACGCTCACACCAGAGTGGGAGCCCTGTGATGTGCGCTCTGTTCGTGCACTTGTCTTTATTTCTATACAAAAATAATACAACAGTGAATACGTCTATTCATAGAAAGAGGAATATTAGTGCGTATGTATGTGCGTATGTAGGTGTATGTGTGTGTGTGTGTGATTCTGAAGGACGTGGCCCCTCTTCTTGTTAGGGAGTGCAGATAAAAGTATCCAGCTCTCTTCTTCCTGGCAGGAGTGAAATAATAACAGCTTGTTCAGCTATTATCGCTGTGAGAAAGAATGTATAAAACAAGTCTTGTAGTGGACAACAGTCTAAATCATAAAAAGGTCATCATGCAGTATTCTATCATATGCAAACATATCATTAAAAGCTTATACTGACTACTAAGTACAATTGTATATTGATAGTATGTATGGGTGTATCTGTACGTATGCATGTGTATGTATAACTTGTACATATCTTTCTTGTGTAAATGTTAAAGCCTGTGTTATTGTGTAAATACTTATGTTATTGTGTATTACACACAACTGAGAGATGCCAAACTGTGTTTTATTGTTCTTGTAACATTGACAATAAAAAGCTATTCTATTCTATTCTATTCTATTCTAAAACCAAAAAAAAAATCAAATCTCATGACCTACCACAATTCACAGATCACATTAAATCGGTGGACCAACACATCAAATTCACCAGGGAGGATATGAAAAGTGGCCTACGCATATGGATTAGTATTTAAGGTTTGACTCTCATCAACCACTGGAGCATAAACTGGGTGTCATCAGGAGGCTACAACACAGAGCGAACACCATCCCCACAGTCAGGGAAGCAGAAGAACATCACATCAAAAAGGCCCTGAGTAAATGTGGTTATCCCAGCTGGACATTTGTCAAAGCTCGGAAGGCGCCTAAAGAAAGCTCCAGCCGATCCAGGAGAGAAGGACAACCACTGCCTAAGTGAAAACCTGTAGTGATCCTGTACGTGCCAGGAGTATGAGAACAGTTGAGATGCATTTTTTCTAAGCATCGTGTCTCCGTGGCTTTTAAACCCCAAAACACTCCAAAACTTGCTCCACCCCAAGGATCGGGTCCCCTGAAGCAAACAGAGTAACATAGTGTACACTGTTAAGTGCCAGGAGGATTGCCAGGATTTATACATCGGGGAAACCACACAACCTCTGGTAAAGCGTATGGCACTACACAGAAGAGCTACCTCGTCAGGCCAGGACTCTGCAGCCTATTTACACCTACAGGCAAGTGGACACTCTTACAAGGATGAGGATGAACACATCCTGGACACGGAGGAACGCTGGTTTGAGCGTGGAATCAAGGAGGCCATTTACGTGATTAGGGAAAGACCATCTCTGAATCGAGGAAGGGGCCTTAGGGTACATCTTTCACCATCTTACAATGCTGTGGTTGCAGCCATTGCCCAAATCTCTGTCAATGGTACTCATGGCCATTGATCAGTGGGTTTTGATCAATGGTCATGAGAATTTGCATATTAATGATCAAGGTGGATAAGAGGGTTTGTTCCCTGCGCCTTAGGGTCAGGGAATGGGTCCTGACTGTCATCTGCGCTTAGGCGCTGAGTGGCAGTTCAGAGTACCCAGCCTTCTTAGAGTCCCTGGGTGGGGTGCTGAAAGGTGCTCCACCTGGAGACTCTGTTGTCCTACTGGGAGACTTTAATGCTCACATGGGTAACGACAGCGAGACCTGGAGGTGCGTGATTGGGAGGAACGGTTGATCCTATTGGACTTGGTTAGCCTATGGAACTCCGGAGGCAGCTGACAGGTACCGACAGGCCAAGCGGAATGCGGCTCAGGCAGTGGCTGAAGCAAAAACTCGGGTGTGGGAAGAGTTCGGAGAGGCCATGGAAAAAGACTTTCGGACTGCCTCGAAGAGATTCTGGCAAACCATCAGGCGTCTCAGGTGGGGTAAGCGGTGCTCTACCTGCACTGTGTATAGTGCTGGCAGAGCACTGCTGACTTCGACTGAGAAAATTGTTGGGCGTGGAAGGAATACTTTAAGGACCTCCTTAATCCCACTGGCACGTCTTCTGAGCAGGAAGCAGAGTGTGGGGATGAGGGGGATGACCCGCCAATTTCCAGGGGTGAGGTCACTGAGGCAGTTAAAGAACTCCTTGGTGGCAGAGCCCCTGGTGTGGATGAGGTCCGCCCCGAGTTCCTGAAGGCAAGTTATTGTAAATGACTGAAATGAATCTATAAATCTATAAAGACAAATTGAAGACAACATTTGTGTAAAAAGTTAAAACATGTTGTATCCATGAAAACCTTCTCTTACAGTGGCTGACAAAACAGTGTGAGCCAGGGGCGATTCTTTGGTCCAGCAACCAGGCGATAACAGCTCGGATGGCCAACTACTTCTCTAGTAGCGACGGTGAAGCTGGTCCGGTGGTCGACCGTGTAGCAAGCAGTCACAGCGCGGTGTCGGCAAGCCGAGGCTCACAGGCAGCCGGGTGCGCATGCAGCACGCGAGACCACGAGGCGCTACAGCTTCTGGTGGAGGTGAGGCTGGTCTGACCCGCCGGCCGACCTCGGGCTTACGTGCAGGCTCCCCTGGCATGGGAACCTCCATTCCTGAACCTCCGGCTCCTCCACTGCTCCTTGCTGGTGCAGGTCGCATGCACGGTAGTTACTCCACGGCGCTGGGATCAGCGCAGGCACCTGCTGGCCACTAGCCTCTCCCACCCGTGGAGTGGGGACATATATAGCTGCAGGCTGCGTCTTGGCTGATCGCACACTGCGGGCAGGCATGGGTGGCCCTCCACCGCCAGAACTGTTGGGGTAGTGGCGGCGGTGTCAGCCAGGAACCAACCCAAACTGCCAGACTTGCCATAAACTGCAGGTGGCGCTTGGATCAGTCCTGTGGCTCTTCCCCCCAGCAGCGATACACCGCCACCTGCTCCTTGTGTGTGGCCACCAATTCGGCCACCTTTTTTGCCAGCTCCTCCCTTTGCTGGTCTGGTCCTGGGTCTGCCGCGCCCCCCTCCTGGGTTTCGGCATCACTGTAATATATCCATGGCAGACCAAATCACATTTTACTGCTTTCCAGCATACTTTATGCACGGTTGCTGTTCAGAAACACACACACGGCTGCAGCATTTCAGCCGCCAGCTGACCAAATATCAACAACAACAACATGATAGGACCCAGTACAGATTTTAAGTCCACGGATGCCGTGCAGGTGTGTTCGCCTTCCCTGTATGGCACTGCAGACCAGTCCCCGCCGAAAGGATACAAGCACATAAGAGAAGAAACATGCACAACATTGTTTTATTAACTAAACACAAAGAGGCAGTGCCGCAAATCTTCAAGCAATTAAAGTAGAATACAGACAATACAGACACTGGAAAATCACCTTTCCACTCCATACACAAAGCAAACTTGCCCAGTAAGAGCGCTGCTTTTATATGAAAAAGAATAGATTTGTAGTAGAAACCAGCCTATTCAAGCCATGCTTAGAGTAATATGTACCCTGTTAAATGCTACTATTCATATCATAAGCTACTGGAAACCACAAAAATCATCCATGAAGTGCATGGATGCAGGCTGGAGATCCATATTTAATAACAGTGTAAGAGACTACTTTATAATGTGAAATCACCATAAGGGAATGCAGGCAAACAGAAGCTACATTGGCTTTATTTTATTTTATTTTTTATTTTATTGATTGGATGGCCACTATATTTTTTTTGCTCCCTCTCTCTCTCTCTTCCTGTCATCATCCATGTTTTAAGGTTTCAAGTGACAGTGTCATCAAGCTTATTATTATCAAGTATAAAGTGACTTGTCTGCATTGTTAAATAAAAGATAAAAGAATATAACTAACAGCAAATATCTAGAAAATTTTATATGACAAGAAAAATAAAAGTAAGATAAAATGTGATCTTTTAAGCTCTGTTTGTGACTAAAACATAGCACACATATAAGCTCTTCTATCAAAATATATGTATTAATGTAAGTATTATACTATAAGCATTATAGTAGTATTATAAGTATTTCCCGTGTATATTAATAGTGCATAAGGCTGCGAAGTGAATGGTGGCTCTAAAATAAACAAATGTTTTCTAAGTTTCAGTTATACCAAATAATTTTTTAAAAAATCCCTGAGAGAATACTTGGAATTAAGCCAACAGCAGGTGGAAACACTCGCTGCTGAAAACGGCTCAATATGGGACTTGGTCAAGTCTCTAACTGAGAATGTGACCCATCTTGGTGAAGGAAATAAAAAAAAATTAATGAAGGAGACTGTCATTGATCTTCAGGCCTGTGGCATGAAAGATAACCTTGTTTTTTTCAGATATCCCAGAGTCTCCTGGAGAGGACACTAAATCAACAGTTAAAAAACAGTTAAGAACATCTGCTTCAACAGAGTCCATCGTATCGGAGCTAAGAGGCCGGGTGCTGGGAGACCACGTCCTGTTGTGGCCAAATTTAATCTTTTCAACCAAAAGGAGCAAGTGAAGAGTCGCTGCAGGGAGCTGAAATGAACGGACTTCAGCGTGAACGACCAGTTCCATAAAGAAATCCTGGAATGACGCATGATCTGACACATCTAAATTCAGAAGGGCTCAGCAGTGTTACATTAATCACAATTTCTTTTTTTATGTTTCATCCCTCCCACTTGCCCTTTTTCACAGGTCTCTTCCCTCTCCCTTTTTTCACTGCACTGATCACCTATTCTCCCACGCAGTGACACACAACACCCTGGATCTTTACACATTTGCATGGCATGATCACACATGCACTCAGCGTCAGCACATCCACTACAGCCTCACAGCACACGCTGACATATAGGACACACACACACACACACACACACACACAAGCATGTACATGCTAGTTCATATAAGTTAGCATGCACACACGTCACATGTAGCATCCAACATTAGTTAAACACAAACAATTAGGGGCACATTAAGGATTGTCTCATGTGAATATGCATGGAGCCGGCTCCAGAAAGAAGAAATTAAAGATATTTAACAAGCTTAAAAAAACTATAGGCATATGTTGTTTTATTACAAGAGACTCGTAGACCTGCCAAAGCTACAGATGAACTTAAAACACCTGAGTTTCCTAATGTGTTCTCAGCCTGCTATAACTTTAGGCAAAGAGTATTAGAAATCTTAATATGCAAAAATATTAATTTCACAGTACTCAATACAGCTGTAGACACAGAGGGTAGATTTGCAATCATTAAATTATCTATACTTAAAGAAAGTAGAAGATGATCTGGCTAGATGGAAATCTCTACCCATATCACTTGGGTCGCTACAATAAAAATGATGGTCTTGCCAAGAATAAATTATTTATTCTCAGTGATCCCAAGTAAACCATCGCCACACTGGTTTAGTTCTCTGGAATCGTCAGTTCCAGTTCCAATTCCTTTGGAAAGATAAACCTGCGTATTTTAGTTTAACAATGTGACAAACGGCCAAGGATAAAGGAGGATTTGATCTGCCTAACTTTCAACACTATTTCTTGGCCAACAGGCTACGATTTATCTCAGGGTGGTTAAAACATACTGTGGCGGGGTATGATTTGTGGCTCAGCTGCAGGGGAGGGGTGGAACAGTGGGTTCAGGGTGTGGTGGGGAGGCTGACACATGCCTGAGCTCCATCAGCTCATCATCTCTCCCCTATAAAAGATGTTCTATTCATCAGATCCAACATCAAAACAACATGTATGTTTTAAAAGCATCAACATCAGCTCCTCTCTGACAGCATGTTGGGAGTTTCCATGACCAAGTTTCAATTATCCCATGCAAACGTACACCCATTTGGAACAACCCTGACATACTACAGAACAATAATGTAATTAACTTCCTATTTGGAGTTGTAAAGAAATAACATATTTGGAGCATATATTTGAAAGAACAGACTTTATTCAGTTTAACAAATTAGTTATACAATATGGGTTTAACAAGAATAGATTTTTAAAATATCAAAAATTAAATCCATAGTAACACCCAGAGCTGAGTCATTCGTGAATAAAAGCGCACTGTCATATCCAACTTGTGCCAGCGGATCCTCTTGCTTTGGCTCTGAACTTGTCTTTCCTGCTTGGCTTCTCTTGTCTAGTCTCGTCTAACTTGAATCCTCAGGGAGTCTCTCGGTCTTGTTCTCTAAAACCTAAAGAATATTGATTTGATTAACTGGTCCCTCAACACAATTGGCACCCCTTTCTCAACGAGAAGCCTGGGTTCAGGAGAGCCCGATTCTTGATCATGAGACTGTGTTATGACTCTCTATGCCCATATCCTCCCAAGGTCACCTGCATCGGCTGCGGACTGTTGACTTTCACTTTACTGGTTGGAAGGTCACTCTGTCAAGCTGAACACAGGACACATACACACATGCATGCACGTACAGAGTTCGGGCGATCGTGGCTCAAGCGTTGGGAGTTCGCCTTGTAATCGGAAGGTTGCTGGTTCGAGCCCTGGCTTGGACAGTCTCGGTCGTTGTGTCCTTGGGCAAGACACTTCACCCGTTGCCTACTGGTGGTGGTCAGAGGGTCCGGTGGTGCCTCGCGTCTGTCAGTGTGCCCCAGGGTGGCTGTGGCTACAATGTAGCTTGCCATCACCAGTGTGTGAATGGGTGGATGACTGGTTGTGTAAAGCGCTTTGGGGTCCTTAGGGACTAGTAAAGCGCTATACAAATACAGGCCATTTACCATTTACCAGAGTTACGCACTCACCCCCGTCCCCCATTCCAAAGGCCTCTGCTGCTTGCCCCCTACCCAATACAGATGGCAGGTCGACTGGACCAGCGCAGTCATGCCGCATGACTGGATGCTCACACTGATCCCCTATCAGGAGTTCAGTCTGAGTAGAGTTATCATTTTTCTCCTCGACTCCCCTATTCTGTTGTACATTTTACTGTTTTTCTTTAAAGCTGACCTGTCTACCCAATGTATGTATGGTTGGAAGGTCAACAGTGTGGAGTCGAGCGATGTGTCATTATAGTCCCCTGATATTATAAAAAGGGCTCTCAGAGATTGGGTTTGCAGTCTGCTGACTACAGAGAGTCACAGACTGCCTCCCCGCATGCTAACAGCTAACAGCTCAATGTATCTGTTGCAGAGCTATTCTTTCATAGCGATGTACCCATGGTTACACCATCTGTCATTTAACAAACACTGCCAGTCCCCCTCCTTTCCTCTCACTGCTGTCTCTCGTCCTGTGAACCGGCAGCAGCTGGAAACCAGGCAGCGCCACATTCATGTCCGGTGTTAGCCAGGACTCTGTTAGCATCGTAATGCTACACTGCCCGTACTCCCTCTGTGACTGGGTCATTAGTTCCTCAATCTTATTAGGGATTTCCAATGATTACATAACGTCTCCTTTTCCAGCAACAACACCCCCGTCTTTTCATCCTCAGCTTACTTGGGATGTCGGTTCTCTGTCACGAAGCTGCAGGGCCTCCAAATATGGGTGGAAAAAGTGGAGACAAAAGAAGAGAAAAGTAAACAGAACTAGCACGAAACGGTAGTGCATGATGGCAGAATATTATTGCTAAGATGTAAGACGTAAAGTATTCTGTCGTTTGTTTGCTTGATCATGTGTTAAACACATCAAAATGCATAGTAGGATTATAATACAAGTGAATACTGGGACAAGCATTGGTACCGAAAAGGTAGCAAGGCGAATCTGTGATGAATTAGTGTGGTCTGCACTTCTTTCTTCCTTGATTGGGTGAAAGGAGTTAAAAGTAATTGGATGAGGGAACCATGAGGAGTGCCCTGCATAATTTCAAGAAAACGGCGTTTTAAATGGCGTCACAGCTGATACTGAACAAATGTGAATGTCTGTGTGTGTGGTGATCATATATGTGTGGTGATTGAGGTGTCTATAAACAACAAAGCAAAAACAGCTGTAGATTTCATTTTAATTGTCTTGGTGAAGGCCATCTTAGGTCACATGATCCTGTGGGTGGAGCTGAGCAGGTATATGTAGTAGATGAAGTCAAAGTTAGGTGTAGTTAACATTGGTTCTTCCACGGATGTTCTGTTTCTCTGTGATCATCATTCTCTTATGCAAAGGTGAGGAAGACTGACATTTATTTGAATTACTGCACATTTTTCTTATTACCTAGCTTAAACAAAGAATGGGCAGAGTAAAACAATAATCACAAAAACAAAAGCAGACTTTATCACTTATCAGCCCAACTGGCATCATACTAGTAAGTTGCTGCAAGATGGGAAAGGTGATCAAAATGGTTCTAAATAAAATGAAAATGCAATATCAACAGGAGTGGGTCACAAAAGAAAATATCACCTAGATCAGGGGTCTGCAACCCTTAAGACCCAAAGAGCCATTTGGACCTGGTTTCCACGCAAAAGAAAACACTGGGAGCCGCAAATACGTCTAAAATGAAGATAACACTGCATATATTGTTTTTTTACCTTTATGCTTTGTGTGAATAACTAAAGTGTGTTGCTTATTAAATCCATGAAGTGCTAATGAGAAAATTACATTTTATTTATGTAATTAACACATTTTGAACTCTTAAAGAAATATAACAAAAGGAAAGACACCCAGCTGAACTAAAATGATCCATGTAGCAAACAAAAACTGCTGTGAGCCGCCACCCTTATATCGCCTTTGGGCTTTTGGAGCCTTGACCTGACTTTTAAAAAATAATTGGAAAAAAAGCACTATGCTGCTAAAGTCTCGATAAATGCATGGCGTTTCGGCAGGTATACTGGCTTCCGCAAGTGTGACGCTTATTTTGAGCGAAATACAATTTTATTTTTATATTTCAATATCACAATAATCTTCCAATTTAGAACTACAAGTTAAAAAAAAGAACTAAACACAAATAAAATACACTTCAGCTAAATACTTCTAATTTATTTTCCCAAACCACCCGGAGCCGCAGTATAAGGACAAAAGAGCCACATGCGGCTCCGGAGCCGCAGGTTGCCGACTCCTGACCTAGATCAAGGCACGGTTAGTTTTGATCATCACCATATTCCTTGCAACCAACTATGTTTCTTTTAGTTTTGTTTTCTATTATCATTTAAATATCAAACCAGTGATACATTAAAATGAGATTAGTTACTTGGGATTCTTTAGGTTTTTGCCTTTTCTTTGAAACTTTAATGCATATCCACAAGTGGAAACTCAGTACAGTTAAAATAGTGCTAAAGTCAGTAACATATTTAACCCTAAGTTATGTTAATAATGGATAACTTCAAAGTTACATTTCCATTGAGACTTTGTTTGCAGTTAATAATTTTTAATAACTAGTGAATAACAGTAAACCAGTGTTGTATTTATGAAAAATGTGTGGCATATCTACAATATTATTTGAACACTTGTTATAATGTTGAAACTAATGTTTATATCATTAGCAGTATGCATAGACTGGCAGGGCAGAACTAGTGTGAATGACAAGAACAAACCAGTTATTTTGGTAAATTTCAGTTTTAATTTAAAATATTCTGGTTGGATGATCAGCATTACCAACCAACATTATTATTAGTTAAATGAAACTAAATTAAAAAGTAAAACTAGATGTGAAAAGGCCTTTTACTAACCTAAATATAAAAATGCCGTCTACAATTTGAAAAAAAAAAAACTGAAAGAATTTTGTGAAGTTGGAAAAAAGGGTGCATTCGATCTCCTCAGCTGTAATTGGTCCAGCGCAGAATCAATCATGACCAATTGGCTCCTCAACCACCTTTCATTGTTATACCGTTATAAAAAGAACAAAAAACATCGGCCCATGAAAAAGAAAAATCACAATTGGCCCACCTGGCAAATGCCCTGTATATCCGATGGCCAGTCCAGCTGTGATCCAAGGCCCGCTGTTAGAGCCAAAAGTAAAAACGTGTATATGGTGGATTTTTCACCATAATTTGGTCTTTCATCAATACAGGTTTTGAAAGAAGTTTACAACATATGTTGTACAGTCCCGATCAAAAGTTTAAGACCACTTAAAAAATAGCTAAAAATCATATTTTGCATAATTGGATCTTAATAAGGTTCCAAGTAGAGCTTCAACATGCAACAAGAAGAAATGGGAATGAGACAAAACATTTTTTTGAGCATGCAATTTATTGAAAAGAATGCGTGAACTGAGACAGGCTGTTTTACAGCTCATCAAAAGTTTAAGATCGCATGCCTTTAAAACGCCAAATCTGTGCAGAAATGTGGATTCATTCCCTGTTTCTGTTTAAGGGTTGTTTTCAAGAAATTGCATGCTTAAATTTTTTTTGTCTCACTCTCATTTCTTGTTGTTGCATTTTGAAGCTCTGCTTGGAATCTTATTTAGATACAATCATGCAAATATGATTTTTTTGCCATTTTTCACGCGATCTTAAACGTTTGATCGGGACTGTATGTATGTGCAGTATGCTGTTTTCACTTGTGGCACCAATTGAGTTTGTCAGTATTACAAGCATGCCAAGCCTTAATGAAATTATTTTGCCTTAATCTAAAAAAACCCAAAAACAAATGAAAATATCAAAACGTACTTGCTTACTTATTTTGCATACTAGTTAATGTTTTAAAGCCATAAATTATGCATGTTAGGTTGATAGATTTTATAGTAACACCAACATCCACCTCCAGGCTGGAGAAAACAACCTCCAACCACAGCCTTTAGAATAGTTTCTTCTCTTACATAAAATTTCTATGAATCCCAGTGTGTATTTCCAAGAATGTGTGAATCATTTGAGCTTTTATCAAACATCGGCACACAGACCGACTTATTTGACTTGTTGCTTTATCTTTTGTTACTATTGTTATTTCAGTGGTCATTGGGGGGAAGGTCAGATCTGGGTGCATCAGGCTGTGGGTAAAACCAACAAACTATAGCCAGCATAATCAACAATGGCCCTCCAACGGTTCCTGTGCTTTTTCTCTGTGATGATCAATCTTTTTGGCAAAGGTGAGAGAAAAGTTTAAGTTGTATTTGCATTGTTAAACATTTTTCTTATGACATAGTTCACATGAAATGTGAACTATGTCATAAGAAAAATGTAGTTAAACTTTTAAAATCTGTAGTTAAACTTTTCACATGAAATGTGAAAAGTTTAACTACAGATGTTAAAGAGTTTTATACTCTAAAAAATATATTTCTGGATACTATGAAATGTATCCTGCCTGTACATTTCTGTAAGATAGGATAGATAATTTTTTGACATTTTTAAGTTCTGCTCTTGTCACCTCTATTTCATTATCTAATTTCTCTTTTAAATTTGTAAGTAATAGTAGTTAATGATACTAATTAAGTAAGTACTAATTACTTACATAATTTTTTTTTTTAAAGTGAAGTAATTTCACATTAGTTGGGTTTAAATAGAATTTCAGTAGTAATGACGTGCAATACCACTGGTTTGATATATCGGTCTTTGTGTTCCAATTTTCAGATGTTCATTCACAGCATCCTGGTAAGCATCCAAGAACAATTTTGCACGATTCCCCATTTCAGATGTGCTGTAAATACAGTTAACAAACATTACTGTAACTCATTTGTTTCAGCAAGAAAACAATTTTGGCTGGGTCTTTTATTTTATTTTTATTTAAACCCACACCTGTTGTTGTCTGAGCTACATATGTGCCAAGATGGCAACTAAAACAATGAAAAGCTTTTTTTGAGTAGTTGCTGCTTCCCTTCATAATCTTTTGAAATTTACAGTGTAAATGGTATTAGTAATTTACAGTTCCAGGCTGATCATCGTATTCACTATTGAACTTTTGTGTCTTCTTCTGTCAGCATGTGGCAGAGCTAATTTGCCTCCTGCAGGTGTCGACTCCTGTGAATTTCACAGACTACATTCAGCCAGTCTGCTTAGCCTCAGCAGGCAGCACTTTCTACAATGGCACCAGCAGCTGGGTCACTGGCTTTGGTGACCTATCAAGTAATTTATAAAATATATTTTTTTCTTTTATATTAGTGATACATGTAAAAATGCTCTTTCTTTTAAAATTTCTCAATTAGGTGGTGGTTCCACCCCAGAGACTCTGCAGGAGGTGAATGTACCAATAGTGGGAAACAATGAGTGCAATTGTGACTTACAAAACTTCGTTGCAATAACAGATAACCTGATCTGTGCTGGATTGAAAAAGGATTCATGTCAGGTGACTACCACTTTGTGCTTATTTGTAATGTAAAGCCTAATTGACTGCATTGAGTATCAGCTTTCAACCACTCACTGTTTTTCTGTAGTGTTTATGATTATTAACATTATAGCCCTTTTCCATTAGCAGTTACTTGACTCAGCTCAGTTTTCAGGGTTTTCATTAGGTGGTAGTACCTGGTGCCAGGTACTTTTTTTGTACCTACTCAGCCAGTATTCCAAGCGGGGGAAATCGATACGTAAATGTGATGTCAACAGACTGCATGTCACTGATAGGCCAGTCAGTGGTGTAGGTCGATGAGTCATGAGAGGGACTCCTTAACAGTAATGAAAACCGCCGTTTTTGAAAGAGAAAGAGAAAAAGCTAAACAGAAACCAGTACCATGGTCCCTGAGTCTGACAAAATGCCATAGACTGAGCAGCAGGTATACCATCGCCTCAAAGTAGTGGTAATAATAACAATAATAATAATAATAATGGATTGCATTTATATTGCGCTTTTCGAGACCCTCAAAGCGCTTTACAATTCCACTATTCATTCACACACTGGTGGAAGCAGCTACAGTTGTAGCCACAGCAGGCTGACTGGCAGAAGCGAGGCTACCATATCGCGCCATCGGCCCCTCTGGCCAACACCAGTAGGCGATAGGTGAAGTCTCTTGCCCAAGGGCACAATGACCGAGACAAACAGAGCAGAGGATCAAACTGCCAACCTTCCAGTTGCAAGATGAGCTTCCCATACTCCATTGTTGTGTTTTGGTTGTTTTTTGGCCGTGATGTATACAAATGATGTCACTGGACTTTTGGCCCCATTGCTATAATGACCCAATGCACAATCAACTGTACGACAAAATGACCAAAACTGAGTAGAGTCGAGTCCACACTGAGCACGAGTGAAAATGAGGCCTTTATTTGTTCAAGTTCATTTATTCATACATCATTTCACTTAGATTTATTTCAAGTTTTGTGATACTCTGTCAGTGACTAAAAACGATTTAATCATGTGAAGGTGAGAGTGTTGGATGATACTATAACTAATCAGTACAAGTTATGTGTGTCTGATTGACGGTTAACACGAACAGCTCCAGAACCATTTTATGCATTTAGTAGAAATTAAGTTCCATGAGATGTTCAACTGATCTAAGTCTGTTTTAAGAACTTACACATTTTTTACAGGAATACTCGGGGGTACCACTTGTGACAAAAAATAATATAGGTATCTAGATCCAAAGTGGAGTTCTGAGTTTTGGTGATGGCTGCACCCTACCTAGTAGAACAGGAGTCTACGCTCGTGTGTCCCAGTACCAAAACTGGATCAGTGCCACCGTGACCGGAACACCACCAGGCTTTCCCATACGGAAAAGAAATAGTAAAAACTTATATGTGATTACTCATGAAAGTGGCCACTTTCATGAGTAAATCATATAAGGCTTACATGATTTACTCATGAAAGTGGCCACTTTCACATTACTTTCATACATTGTTTTAGTAAGAATCCAAAACATACAAGTTTCATTATATAATTTTTCAAGGGATCTTATATCTGTTTTCACTCTTATATGCTTTTCATACAAGTTTCACACAAGACAGATACAAACTTTATAAGATTTATATATATCTTTTCCATATGGGCTGTTACCTACACCTCCCCGGGCTTTGACTATGACTTATTCTTCACCTGCCCCACATCAATCTCAACCACTGCTCCTACCTGCAAAGAAAAGCGTCTGGACTTATTTAAGTTGCTTGAAGATGTTTCACCTCTCATCTGAGAAGCTTCTTCAGTTCTAAGGTCAAATGGTGGAGAGTCCCAGATATAGGGCTTTGGAGTTGACGTCACGCCGCAATGCATTATGGGAGCGCAGCGCCATTTTCGGGGTCTACGAATCAAACCAAACACACTGTGTTGGAACGACGACTACAAGAAAGATGCTTAAAAGCAGTTCAAAAGAGAATGAACTGTATAGAGACCGATTTCATTCAGAGGCGAAGCAGCGGTACTTGCAGAAAATAGCGTGCATTGGAAATGTGGACCCGTATGAAATACGGCCGTGGAGTAGAAACCCTGAAGACCAACCGCTATTGATGTAGCCTGACATATTTTCGTACCTTGTCTGTGGAGTCAGCGCGTACAAGTCGTCATTCAAGCAAAGGTAAGTCAGCTCGAGTACTGCGAGTAAAATGCGTTTGATTTCCCTGCAAACATTCACATTAGTGCAGCATAAATTCATTCATGAGGGGAAATTACAGTGAGAACATGTGGAGGCTGTTAGGTGGATAACATAGTGAGTTCAGTGCATTGTTGTGACATTCTCCTGAAGGACTGTTATTCTTTATGGTTAAAGAAATTGCAGTAATTTATTAATGTTTATTATAAATAATCCTAATTATACATCTTGCTTCCATGTTTGTATCCTGTGTCACTAAAAATACATTTTATTTTAATTTTATACATTGATTAATGACCTGCAGAATCTCCTTATCATATTAAGTGATTCATAATTGTCACTTTATGCTTTCTCCATCTCTAAAGTGATGACATCCTTGCATTACCGGTACATACTTTAGGTTCATTTTCTGCAGGCAGATTTACACTATAACATGCAGCGTTCTATAGATGGACACATAAAGAAATGAAAAATTACATGTATGTGCTAACTTTCTAAACACTTTGTTACATTTATGATAAAGTAGATAAAACACATTTACGTCGGCCTTGGCTCATAGTTCTTGTCTTTAAATGAACGTTGTCTGTGTGTGTTTCAGGTCCTGCACTCTCAAAGACTGAATGAACCAGCATTGCAGCCATGGGTCACTGTGAGCATCACAGGGAAGGTTGAAGCCGCCCACTGCACCTGTAAGGCCGGAGTCGCAGAGACCTGCACCCATGTCACTGCTCTTCTGTTTAATGTAGAAGCAACAGTGTTGATCCGTGGCACAAGGACTGTTACAGATGAACCTGCATACTGGGTTTTGCTGGGTAATATGACCAAGATACAGCCAGAGGTTGGCCATAAGATAGACCTCTCCTCTTCAGCTGCCTAAAAAAAGGCTCTTGATCAAAACATAAACAGACTATCTGTAGTGACAGGTAAAAGGAGGGGTCCTCAAAACAGAAAAATCCCACCTGCTACTTTGGAGGAGTTGTCACTGCTATTGGATACTTTGCTGGAACACAGTAAAGCTGTGGGTTGTGGGAATGACCCATAATGTTTTATCTAGGGGTCTACATTTATGCCTGTAGTGCACTGCCATGTAAATAATTTGCATTTACTGAATATATACTGACTGAGTACCACTGTTCAAAAGTTGAATAAAGAAACAAACTAATTTTTGCCTCTTTTTTTATTAAAACCACCTTATAGAACATCACATCAGTTACAGTGTAGAATCCATGTCATTTATAGTTTACAAATGACAAAATGTTTACATAAAATCATGAGTGTTTACATGATATCACCCACTACTAACATTACTTTATTTACTGTATCTTTTGAAAAAATACAGCAATTTTAACAGCACAAGACTTAAGAACATTTAACAGGAGCAGGTTTCATTTTTCCCTGGTTTTATTATCACACTGTTCACCAAACGCAGCAAACCTTCACCATCTTATCCAGAAGGGTCACCTCTTCACCCTCACATGGAAGAAGTAATCTGATTGGCATGGTGGTATGTTTGAAGCAGGTCCCTTGTGTAGCGCTGGAACTCAGTCACGATGTGTTTCATCTATTTCATAGGCTGGTTTGCTGCAATAATGCCAAATAATTAGCATCTCTATAGATAGAAGGTAGTTCTGCAAAATCACTCAGTAGGATGTTTGTTCTAATTTGCTATGAGCTCAGAGCGCATAGAAAATAATACTAATAGGCTATAAAGAGTGATATGAACATATTTAGAACTTACCGGAATGAAAATGTCTGGAGCACCAACAGATATTTGGAGATGGAAGAGAATTGCACGTCAACTCTTCTCACAGCTGCTATCCAGGCTGGACGCCTTCGTTTGGTAACATCAATACACGAGCTGCCTCATGTTGCTTCCAGGTTGGGAAAGAATGAAAAGATAAACCATTTTCAACCTTATTCTCTTGCCGGTCGTGTGATCGAACATTGCAGCCGACCACACAGCAAATACGAACCATGGCTGTTGTGTGTGCCTTCGCTCCCTTTTCACTTGCGCTAGACCCCCAAAATGGCGGATCGGGCCAAAATCCTTTCCATGCCCACCCCCGTGACATCACGCTCCAAAGCCCTATAAACCTAGTGGGAGTATCCCCCCACAGAGGGACAAAAGGACCCCCTGATGATCCCCTAATTGCCTGAGCCAAGGTGTGAAACTGGGTGTGGGTGCCAATCAGCCAGGGTTTCGGGTGCGCTCATTGTGAAACCTGGCCCCACCTTATCATGCAAATTCCTGAGGTCAGATGGCCCAGGATGTGAGTGGGATACTCCCACTAGGTTTAAATCTGGGACTCCCCATCATTTGACCTTAGAACTGAAGAAGCTTCTCGGATGAGAGGTGAAACATCTTCAAGCAACTTAAAGAAGTCCAGACGCTTTTCTTTGCAAGCTCCTATGACTACGATAACCTGGATGACTGAGAACCTTCACAGACATTACATTCTGTTCAGGGCCAGCTGTGGACGAATGAAGCCTCAATACATCTACTCTTTAAATGGGTGTAACATTTCAAACATACATCATATTATTTGTTTTTCCTTTTGCAGAATGGCAATGCATTCGAGATTATTTTTCTCAGAAATTCTATTCATGACATCACACAAGAATAGACAAATTAGTTTGCATCAAAGTGGTTATATAATGTAACATCAAATATTTAGACTAAATCCAAGCCCATTTCTTAAGTCCTGAAAAAACACGTCATAACAACAGTCGTATGTTACAGTAAGTCCTTCCTTTTGACAGAAGAAATACCGTAATTGTCGCGCTATAAACCGCTAATTTTTGCACAAGCTTTGAACCCTGCGGCTTTTAGTCAGGTGCGGCTTTTCTATGGATTGTAAATGATTTTTGTCATATCGTAAGACGATTTGTTTTGTTTGTTCCGCTGTTGTACGGCACTACGTTGCCTGGCGGAAGGGCATGTGATCAGACACACAGTATTGGGGTTCAAGAGTAGTATGTTGGTCACATGTCCATCCGCCAGGCAACATAGTGCCGTACAAGTAGCGCGAAAAACAAACTTCAAAGTAGCGCTACACCTTCAGCAGGAGGCGTGGATGATGAGCGGCCATAAACTTGCGAAAAGCAAGTTATGCTCAACTCCACCGGTGGAATCTGACAGCGTGGAAAAGTGTGAAAACATCCACGATCACCAACGGATTTTGAAGGGCTGGACTGCTGCATGATGGAGAGGAGGACACCGCCACGGCCCTTCTGAAGGTGTTCGACTCTGACACTGACAACGAGGATTTCTTTGGTTTTGAAAGTGACAACGAAGGAGAGAAGCTGAGAGTGGATGACGAAGCCACCCTGAGCCTGTTCGTATCCGACACTGGAGAAGAGGACTTTGGTGGTTTTAGTGCGCAGGAAGATGGTGGTGAATGACTTGACTTTTCTTCTTGTTAAAGCCGTGTCACTGCACCTGAGCCTAAAAGGTAGTCTGAATCTATTTTTCTGGTGTGCTGTAGGTTATTTTTATGTACTACATTTGTTATCCATTTATGAAGCACGGTACATACGTACTTGTAATTACCGCTACTTGTACATATACCTAAAAAGTTATGCAAATATGTACCCATAACTTGTTTTTCAAAATATTAATAAAAGGGATGTGTCTCCAAACAGCCATCTCTTTCCTGACAATTCCCTTTGTGCATATTCTCTTACATATGATAAGTCAACATTGAAACACCTGCGGCTTTTAGTCAGGTGCGGCTAATGTATGTACAAAACAGGATTTTCCCCTGATTTTAGCTTGTGCGGCTAATATACAGGTGCGCTTTGTAGTCCGGGAAATACGGTAGTTCACTTTATTGAGCATGTATCTACAATATGCAGCTTTTCAAATGAGAAAATGAAAATGAAATAATCATACCTAAAAATAATCAAAGTATTGAATGATGTCATAATTAAAACATTACCTTGGTTTTATAGTTTAGTTAATGTTTTATCTCCATAGATTTTCCATGTCATGACATAGATACGGTCTCATATTCACACCTGCTGGTTGAAGGAAGTGTTTCTCAGGAAAATAATCTGGGTAATTATTTCATTCATGTTCACTCATCCATTCATCTTTTGAATATGAACTTTGTTCTCGTGTAAACGCATTGTTATTTATTGTATAATGCTTTGGTGCCACTGGGTTTTAGCATGTCTCAATGTCTCACACCTTATTCATGCCTTTAAACAGCTGGGTGATTTTATCTGATCTCCCACAGGAAGAGTCTTTTGTCTCTTCAACACTGTGAGAGGTAACAAGAGTGTGTGAACTTTTCTTTGGGGGAGGACTAAATGTGTGAAAACAGCACTGTACTGCTTTTTGTTTCTGTAGAAGGCATTTAAACTCAGGACTTTGCTGGGTTCAGGAGAGACTCTGCTAGTCATTCTTCCCGCAATGGCTCCTCTCACCAAGCTTGGATTTTTGTTCTTTTTTGATTAAAGGAGGTTAGCTTCCACTCACCGTTTGTCTGCAGGCTTTATTAAATGGAAACTTCCACAACAGCACCAAGCCCAACTTGTTTGACCTGGTTCCTTGTCTTTTGTTGCTTATGTAGGTCCAGTGGTCAGTGAGGGCAAGGACAAGTGTGGAGGCATGATCTTGTGGGTGGAGCTCACCAGGATTTCCATATTTAATACTTGAAGTCAAATTAAAACCGGTGTACTTAACAATGTCTCTCCAACAGTTTGTGTGCTGTTTCTCTGTGATCGTCGTTCTCTTGTGCAAAGGTGAGAAATTGATTTTATTTGCAGTACTACACTATTTTCTTATGGGCTATAGAAGAGCGAAAGATTAATACAGAGATACAAAACATTAAACATTAGTCACATTTTTTCTGCCAGGTTACTATTAAAGGGCTCACTTGGCATATTCCCTGTAAGGACAGGAAAGTCACATTGTGTTATTTTATATAGACATTTCCAACTTATTCATCAATAAACTGGCAAGTATGTGTTTAGCACGTGTTCGGCAGAGCTGAATTCAGTAACCTAATAAAAACCAGTGTTTATAAGGGAAGAGACGATACTGGCACAAGTACAAATGACAAAATCTTTGATTTGATTGCTGTTGAATAAATAAATAAAATTGAATTGTTAGCAGACAAACGATATTAGAAATTGAATTTTTAAATTACATGGGCAATATCAATCAAATCAAATCAAATCAAATCACTTTTTATTGTCACATCACATGTGCAGGCACACTGGCACAGCACATGCGAGTGAAATTCTTGTGTGCGAGCCCCACAAGCAACAGAGATGTGCAAACACAACAACACAAACGAGCAAAATACAAGAATGGCCAACCTGAAACTAATAAATAAATAATATGTACAATATATAATAGTGTATGCATTTCTGGATGTGTATACTAAATATTTTCCTACGTGTGTGTGTGTGTGTGTGTGTGTGTGTGTGTGTGTATGTATACACATTTTTACAAATTAAATAGTAAAAAAATAAAATAAAATAATAATAATAATAATAATAATAATAATAATAAAATATATAAAATATACAGAGTTGAATATGTGCAAAACAAGTGGCATTTATATACAGTGTGGAGTGCATAATGTTGAAGTTCCAGTAGTGAAGCTGAGGTGTCTATGACGTGTTCAGCAGTCTGATGGCCTGATGGAAAAAGCTGTCTCTCAGTCTGCTGGTACGGGACCGGATGCTGCAGAACCTCCTTCCTGATGGAAGCAGTCTGAACAGTTTATGGCTAGGGTGACTGGAGTCCTTGATGATCCTCCCCGCTTTCCTCAGGCACCGCTTCCTGTAGATGTCTTGGAGGGAGGGAAGCTCACCTCCAATTATCCGTTCAGAGCACCGCACTACTCGCTGGAGAGCTTTGCAGTTGTAGGCGGTGCTGTTGCCATACCAGGTGGTGATGCATCCAGTGAGGATGCTCTCAATGGAACAGCGATAGAAGGTCCTGAGGATGCGGGGGCTCATGCCGAATCTTTTCAGTCTCCTGAGAAAGAAGAGGCGCTGCTGCGCCTTCTTCACTGTTTTGTTTGTGTGTACTGACCACGTAAGATCCTCAGCCAGGTGTACACCAAGGAACCGGAAGCTGCTCACTCTCTCCACAGCAGCGCCGTTGATGGTGATGGGGGTGTGTACTTCTCTGCACCTCCGGAAGTCCACTATCAACTCCTTTGTCTTTGCGACGTTGAGGGTGAGATGGTTGTCTTGACACCAGTGGGTCAGGGCGCTGACCTCCTCCCTGTAAGCCGTCTCATCACCGTTGGTGATAAGACCCACCACTGTAGTGTCGTCCGCAAACTTCACAATGATGTTGGAGTTGTTAGTGGCTGTGCAGTCGTAGGTGTAGAGTGAGTACAGGAGAGGGCTCAGTACACACCCCTGTGGAGCACCAGTGTTCAGTGTGATGGGGGATGAGGTGATGCTGCCCAGTCTGACCACCTGGCGTCTGTCAGACAGGAAGCTAAGGATCCAGCTGCAGAGGGAGCTGCTCAGTCCTAGATCCTGCAGTTTCCTGTCCAGCTTCGAGGGAACGATGGTATTGAATGCTGAGCTGTAATCTACAAACAGCATCCTCACATACGTGTCTCTCTTCTCCAGGTGTGACAGGGCAGTGTGTAGTGTCAGGGCTATGGCATCATCAGTGGACCTGTTGTGGCGGTATGCAAACTGTAGAGGGTCCAGTGAGTCGGGTAGTGCAGAGCAGATGAAGTCCCTGACCAGCTTCTCGAAGCATTTGCTTACGATGGGGGTCAGGGCTACAGGTCGTCAGTCGTTCAATGAGGAGATGGTGGAGGATTTGGGTACAGGGACGATGGTGGCCATTTTGAAGCAGGCTGGGAGCCAGCTGAGCCGCGCATGACCTGAGGACGCGGCCGGGAATCCCGTCCGGACCAGTAGCTTTGCGTGCGTTCACCTTCCTGAAGCACTTCCGCACATCCTCCTCAGACACAGTGTGCGCACTGACGTCATCCGCGGTGCGCACACTGTCCGGTCTCATGGTGTTCGCTGTGTCGAATCTAGCGTAGAATACGTTTAGATCCTCACACAGAGAGGCCGTGGTCTGCGGTGTGCTGGTTTTCCCTCTAAAGTCTGTGATCGTGTTTAGTCCCTGCCACATACTCCGAGGGTTGTCAAACTGTTGTTCCACCCTGTCCCTGTACTCACGTTTGGCTGCTTTGATCGTCTTCCGGAGTTGGTAATGTGCGTGTTTGTAGTCCGATGTGTTCGCGGAGGCAAAGGCGGTGTTCCGTGCCGCGCGAACATCTCCGTTAATCCAGGGTTTTTGATTTGGGAAGGATTTGACTGTTCTGGATGGGACGACATCTTCCACGCATTTCCTGATAAATCCACAGACTGAGTCTGTGTACTCATCAATGTCTCTGGCGGCCACGTGAAACATTTCCCAGTCCGCGTGATCAAAACAGTCCCGCAGCGCAGACTCCGATTGGTCCGTCCAACAGTGCACCGCCCTCCGGGTTGGAGCTTCCTGTTTCAGCTTCTGCCTGTAGGCGGGCAGGAGCAGGATGGAGCAGTGATCTGATTGGCCGAATGGGGCGCGGGGGAGGGCTTTGTACGCATCCCGGAAAGAGGTGTAACAGTGGTCGAGTTGCCGGTTTCCACGTGTGTTGAAAAGGATGTGTTGATGGAGTTTTGGTGAGACTTTCTTCAGGTTTCCCTTATTAAAGTCTCCGGCTGTGATAAACGCTGCCTCTGGGTGTGCGGTTTCCTCGCTGCTGATCGCACTGTACAGTTCCCTGAGTGCACGGTCAGTGTCGGCTTGTGGGGGAATGTAAACAGCCGTAATAATCACTGCTGTAAATTCCCTCGGTAGCCAGAATGGCCGGCACTTAATCATCAGGTACTCCAGGTCCGGTGAGCAGAAGGATTTGACCGGGTGCACGTTCGCATAATCACACCAGCTGTTGTTGATCATGAAACACACACCACCGCCTCTGCTTTTCCCAGTAAGATCCTGTGACCTGTCCGCGCGGTGCACAGAGAACCCCGGCAGTTGTATTGCGGAGTCCGGTACTTTGTCCGATAGCCAGGTTTCTGTGAGGCAGATCACGCAGCAGTCCCGCATCTCTCGCTGGAATGAGATCCGTGCCCGAAGCTCGCACAGCTTGTTCTCCAGAGACTGCACATTAGCCAGTAATAAACTGGGTAACGGTGGTCTGTAAGTGCGCCGTCTCAGTCGAACCAGAACGCCAGATCTTCTCCCTCTGCGTCGGCGTTTGCGGCCTCCAGGGCCAGAGAACAAAGGCGTCTCAGGTGAGATGAATGGGGGGTCTGCAAACGGAGCGTCCGTGTTGCAAAACTTGAACTCCGGAAAGTTATAAGAAAGACCATCTTTTATGTCCAGTAAGGTTTGTCGGTCGTACACAAGGAGACAAGTGCTGCTCGTGAAAAAATAAAGGAAAAATAAAATTAAACACAGAAGAAAGCCGTTGCTTGGGGGAGCTCGCGACGAGGCTGCCATACTCGGCGCCATCTTGATCACATCATAAGATGTAATATAACATAATATAGTATAATATAATATATTTAATTTGCTATTGGAAAAAACACTTTTAAATTTCCTGAAAGGACTGTTTTAGTTTTTAAATCACTCACTTTTCCTAAAATTCTGTGAGCAGGTCCAATTTCAATTTTTACATATTTGTTTCCTCTCTCTCTGACACGTGCTGACAAAAGCAAATCGTGATGTGCAATACACTGTTTTAACTAGTTATCGCTGTTTCAATTTTCAGATGCTGATTCACAGCAGCCTGGTAAGCATCCAAGAACAATTTTACACATTCTGCAAGCTTCAGGTTTCAACATGATTATTTCCTCCTCTCAGCTGCAGACAATAGACGATACTCCTCCCATTTGTTTCAGCAACAAAGGAGTGCTCGGAGTCTTTTTCATTTGACATTAATCCTACAGTCTACACCCTTGGATAGACGTTTTGTTAAGTTAAATATTAAATGCCAAAGTTATGAAACTATAAACAATGACTAAACATATTGGTTTTACAGCAAGGACAGGATACGATGCCAACATATTTTAGGATTGAATGTCTTGTCATGTCTCCCTCCCCTCACTCTCACCCACTCGTGGCATATGGCCGTCCTTCCCCTAGCCTGGTTCTGTCGGAGGTTTCTTCCTGTTACTGTAGGGTCTTTATCCTTACAATACAAAGCAACCTGAGGCAACTGTTGTTGAGATTTGACTTTGAAAATTTTAATTTGGAGAGGACCGAATATCCGTAATATACTGACCAAGTCACAGCTTTGATTGAAGTTACCAAACAGAGCAAATATATTTGTCTAACCCTACTACATGAGTTAAGACATGATCATTTTTACACCACCAATAAAATGTTGCATATTGTATTGCATTTTAAATTACAACTGGCTCTCTCTGAAAATCTGAAGAATACTGCAGGAAGTCTACCTAAAATATAGTATTATTAAGCCCTGTTTGCAAAAAAACAAGAATCTTCACAAATATCAGCACCAAACTGAATAAAAAGCTGCAGTCTGGGGAGGTTTGAAAGTTGACTTACAGTCAGTGGAGTTTGTTGTACAATCAGCATGTTTTAAGAATCTTTGCATCTTTCTTAGTAAAGGCGCTTGCAGGCAGACACAATCAAAAACAACATGACAGATAAATTGCCAAACATTACGCCTAAAACAATAAGGAATGCTCTTTGCTTTACCAGTAAGTGGTTTTTATTGTGGCTTATCAGCGTACTCACCATTTAACTTGCATCCATTTTTATTTATCAGCATGCGGCATGACTGCAAAACATAGCAGAATTGTAGGAGGTCAAGATGCACCCCCAGGAAGTTGGCCCTGGCAGGCAGCTTTATCCATTTTTGGCAGTTTTTCCTGTGGAGGGTCCCTCATCACCGACCAGTGGGTGTTGACGGCCGCTCACTGCATTTCATTGTAAGTCACCATTGTAAGTTTCCATTTTTAGTAATAATAATGTTCCTGCATGGTGTTGCAGGAGTTAGCACTGTTTCCTGACTTCAAAAAGTTCTGGGGGTTTTTTTAGACTTGTGATTTGTAAGAAAATGGATAATTTTGCACTTGTCTGGTTATCATGTGGTCCCTTTTTTTAAGCTATTTTTTTGGTTCTAATGACTGATGGCTAATACTAACATGAATAAAAGGCCTTGAAGAAACTGTTGCTGTTGCTTTGATTTGACTCTATATAAATAGCACATTAAATCACAGCCAGATGAGAAACTTTCCATCAACTGGAATATATATATATATATATATATTACTGCATTTGTTACTATGGTGACTGTTATAATGGTCAACATAAGATGCTATGAAAATAACTATATATTTTTTTCCGTTTTTTTCCGTTTTGTCAAGACTTGAACTCTCCTTCACAAAGGTCCATCTGGGTCGCCACAGCCAGTCAGGTTTAAACCCAAATGAGGTGACACAGACACTTGAAAACATTGTTTGCCATCCCAACTACAACCCTTTAACAATTGAGAACGACATATGCCTCCTGAAGCTGTCGGCTCCAGTGAATTTCACAGACTACATTCAACCCATCTGTTTAGCCTCTGAAAACAGCACTTTCTACAGTGGGACCAGCAGCTGGGTCACTGGTTTTGGTAGTACGGCAAGTAAGTTACAAAAAATTTAGTTTATTTTACTTTACTTACTTTATCAAGGTTCAAAAAGAATAGTGAATAGTATGATGTACAGTTTGGAGATGGTGGCTCTAACAAGAAGACATGAAGCTGAGCTAAAGATGTCTAAGGAGCTTGTAAAGAAAAGCATCTGGACTCCTTTAAGTGGCTTGAAGACGTTTCAACTCTCATCCGAAAAGCTTCTTCAGTTCTAGAGTCCCAAATTTAAGTCCTGTGGCAGTGTCCCCCCAAGAGGGACAATGGACCCCCTAATGATCCTCTATCTAATCACATGAGCCAAGGGGGGACAATCTTGAGGGGTTACTCCCACAAGGCTTAAATCTGGGACTCTCAATCATTTGACCTTAGAACTGAAGAAGCTTCTCGAATGAGAGGTGAAACCTCTTCAAGCAACTTAAAGAAGTCCAGACGCTTGTCTCCACGTTCCTTAGACTATGATGACCTGGATGACTGAGAACCTTCATAGACATACTGAGCTAAAGATGTTTCGATTTTCATTCATGAGACCATCAGAGGGACAGCTCAGGTTGAGCGGTTTGGAGACATAGTTAGACATATGGTTTATACAGTGGAGAAGAGGTGCACAAGAGGGAACATGGTGGACAAAGGGTATTGAATATATGGAGCTGCCATGCAGGAGAGAAAAGAGCAAGACCACAAAAGAGCTTCATGGGTGTAGAGGAGGACATAGCAGGAAAGAATGCTAAGAATAGCATGAGACTGAGGCAGATGATCCACAGTGGAGGGAGAAGAAGATGGTGCTGGCTTCTTTAATAAAAGCTCTTGCATTTGAATTTTTTCCAATTAGGTGATGGTTCACTTTCCAACATCCTGCAGGAGGTGAATGTACCAATAGTGGGAAGCAACGAGTGCAAATGCTACTATCAAGACTTCAGTGAGATCACAGAGAACATGATCTGTGCTGGGTTAAAAGCTGGAGGGAAGGATTCATGTCAGGTAACACCCACTGTTTGTTTACAAGATAGAGTGGGATGTTAATAAAACAAATGCTGCTAGTTACTTTTTAAGGAAGTAATGCATCATGTTACTTCATTAATTCATGTAGAAATCATTTGTTACACTACTTGTTACATTACTGCACCATGGCCTCTTACTCAGACATGCAAATAATCTGTTTCATGTTGACACGATCCATACTTCACCAGGATTGATCTTACTGAGACAAGTCAGGACCTCTACAGGACGCCTATCTGTCTTAACTTTTATCAATTTCTTTTTACAGGGAGACTCCGGGGGACCACTTATGACAAAGAAAGAATCAGTCTGGGTCCAAAGTGGAGTTGTGAGCTTTGGTTATGGCTGTGCTGAGCCTATGAGACCTGGGATCTACACTCGTGTGTCCCAGTACCAGAAATGGATCAGCGACACCATCACCGGCAAATCACCAGGCTTTGTTACCTTCACCTCGCCAGGCACTGATAGTGATTTAGACTTCACTTGTCCGATAGATGACAGTGTGTTTGACAGTGGTGAAAACCTGATCCACTTCACTCACTTCACCTCTCTCTGTGTTCTTGTTGTGTTGCTCCAAGTGTTTGTTGGAAGTGATGGAATTTAACTCATCACATTTACTCAAGTTCAGCATTGAAGCTTGAAATAATTTTTCTTTATGAAACTTTATAACCTAGAGGTGAAGGCTACACTTTTTATTCCAATAGATTTATGGGGGAGCTTCAGTTTCAACTTACCCAATTTAGGATTTGAGTATTTGAGAATACACAATCTAAAATTTTTATAAATGAAGCACTAGGTATGAAAGTAATGGGAAATACTAAAAAAAAAGTTGAGTCAGTGAGCATATTAGACATTATAACACAGAATAACTTTTTATCTGAAAATGTAACATGTTTACTTATCTCTACTGTCTAAAATATGGTGAATTGCTTTACTTTGTCTTACTTCATTTTAATCATTTAAGATTAAAAAGATTGTTCACAAGGTTAATGATCCCATACCACAAGTAATCATTTTTCCAGTATGCATACAACATGTGAACTAGGGTCCCGGCTTCCTCCTGACATTTCCAGCAGGTGTCATTGTCAGCAAACTTCAACCTGACTAGCTTACTGGGAGTCCAGTAATTTCTGTGAAGCAACTTGTATTGGATAAGCTGAGACTGTGCTTCATGTGAGCAAACACACCACGATTAAACCAGCTTCCTCCAACTATCCTCTAAAATCTGAATTCCCAGATCCTTCTCCCAGCACTGCCTCAGTCCTATGGGTTCAAATTGTGGTCATAAATATTTTGTACTTGTAAATCAGTTTTATACTTGCACATCAGGATTTATATGTTTAAAAATAATTTTTGACCCTTTTATTTCATTGGTCAATGTCATGTCAATCACAAATTTAACTATCCAATCAGAGAATTGATGGGTTTGGCTGTCGGAGGGGTGCTTTTGAACTGCAGGTTCTTGAAGGGTAATAGAGTTTGAAGCTGGAGGATCTCTATATAAATATCCCATAGAAGCTAGGTCCCCTAACTTTCAGTAGCTGCTGAAAGGATAAAGTTGTGGTATATCAATGGTTAGAAATACCATTATTACTTTAGGATTAGTTTAACACAAAGTCAGGGCTGACCTGGGAGTAGGGCTGGGACAATGTGTCGACGTAATCGATTACGTCAACGCGTAAAATATGTCGACGTAAAAACATTAGTCAGGCAGTCGCAGTTGACTTAAACCACTCCACCCGAACAGTTCTACAATAAGGGGATATTTTAACCGAAAACAAAGCAAATCAGTCATTTGCCGGCTTTGTGAGGTGGACATGGCCTATCATAAAAGCACGACGGCTATGCACCAGCACCTCAAACGATGACATCCAGGAGCAGCTTCTGAAAAAGACAAACCACCATAAGTTTTCAATTTTTTTACTAACGCTGGTTTTTACCCTTTAATTCATCCAGACACCCCCCCCCCCCCCCCCCCCAATCCACGTAGACATACACTCACTCATAGACAGAGATAAACACCCAACCTCCGTAAATGCAAAAATCATTTAAGATGCTTAGCAGTAACATGTAGCAGCTGCTGTTTAGTTGGTTTTTATTTCTGGCCCATGCTGGCAAAACGAGTCGGAATGCGCGCAGGCGCATTCCGACTCGTTTTGATCATCCCTTATCAAAATCGGAGAAAGACAAAAATGTGAGACAGCGAATTGGCCACAGGAAAAATGTTAACAAGGATAATACACCACCTGCTAAACGGTGATGGTGATTATCATTAATCTCTTACTGTTATGCTATGAAGGCACATGGCATAACAGTGAGGCACATACATGGTATAGATAGATAGATAGTAGGGTGCAACGATACACAAAATTCACGGTTCGGTTCAGTTCGATATTTTGGTGTCACGGTTCGATATTTTTTCGATACAAAAAAATGTTCATGCCTTTTTAATTTGTCATTTATTAAAAGTATAAATATATATTTTAACTCAAAGGTACAGTTTTTAAATTTAATGTTGCTGAAACAACAAAATAATAAAAAAAATAAATCTATCTGATCGAGAAATCACTCATCTTTGGAAAAGAGAGTTTATTACAGAGAAATGGCTCTTTCCAAAATAAAAGCTACACTATACGCTTTTGACGTCTGGAGGACTACTGTCAGAGAAGAAGTACACTATGCACCCCCCAGGAGGTGGCTGTACTTACCGAGAGCGTCTTATCTATGATTTTAAAAGACATGAGACCACTTGCTGTGGTTGAAGGTGAGGAATTCAAAGAAATGCTGACCACTTTCCAACCAGGTTACACTCTGCCGTCTAGGCGTCATTTTGCAAGCATGATAGAGAGAAAGTATGAAACTTCTGTGGAGAAACTAAGGAATTAACTAAAAAAGGCCACATCCAAAATCTCCCTTACCACTGATGCTTGGACAAGTCTGGTCACAGAGTCCTATTTAGGGGTAACTTGTCATTTCATTAATGACAATTGGGATCTTCTCTCCTTCAATTTAGCAACACTGCCAGTTGAAGAGCGCCACACTGCAGAAAACCTTGCCTCCTGGGTGGAGAAGGTGGCAGAAAAATTCCACATTTCCTTGCATAATGTCCTTGCCATTGTGCATGATAATGCAAGTAACATAGTTTCAGCTCTTCACATCCTGAAAGAGAAGTTTGGAGTGGTGTCCTATCGGTTTGCCGGGCATACACTTCAACTGGTTGTAAATTATGCACTGAAAGACCCCAAGATTGATAAGGCACTATCAGCTGCACGGGGCCTTGTAAAGCACATCAGGAAAAGTGAGCCAGCTAGCACCAAACTTAAGCAGAAGCAAAAACAGATGGGTACAGCTGAGCATAAACTAATCCAGGATGTCACTGTCAGATGGAACAGTTCATACTACATGATTGAACGTCTGTTGGAACAGAGATGGCCAGTGGTTGCGACGCTTTCAGATCCAGAAGTCACACAGCGTGGGAAACAGTACCTAGATCTGAAAAAATGATCAGTGGATTCTTCTGGATGAATTGAAGGAGGTGCTCAAGCCTTATGAGCAAGCCACTAATGTTCTCAGTGGACAGTCTTATGTCACAGTCTCTGTTCTTCCCCCCCTGCTGAAAGGTCTCCTGAAATCCACCCAAAACAAATCATTTGATTCTGCTGCAGTGAACTCTTTCCAGAACTGTGCAGAAGAGGAAATCTTGTATAGGTCGCAGCCAGAAGTATCTGCATTTCAAGCAGGTTGGAAAAATGTGTCACTCATTGCTGCTGCCCTCGATCCACGTTTTCGTAAACTGAAATTCCTTTCTCCAGAAGATGCTCTGAAACTGCAAGCAAGAATACAGAGGGAGGCACTTGATCTCAAAAGGGATCAGAGATCACAGTTAGAGCAGGAACATGTGGGACAGGAAGCCTCAGCAAGTCCCCCAACAAAGAAGAGATCTGTGTTGGACACTTTATTGGGTACAGATTCTGAGGAGGAAGATTTTAATGAAAACACTGACCAGGTTGGGGATGGAGAAAATGAGGCAGTGAGGAAAGAAGTATTGTTGTATTTTGGGGAAGCCCCTATTCCAAGGGATAATGACCCCCTTACATGATGGAAGAATAATGCAACAAGATTCCCCACACTAGCTACTTTAGCCAAATCATATCTGGCTGTACCTGCCACATCAACACCATCTGAAAGGCTTTTTTCAGTTGCTGGGAACATTGTCACCAAAAAAAAGGGCAAGCCTGACTGCTGAGCATGTAGAAATGCTAACATTCCTCCACTCCAATGCATAACTACTTCATGTGATGAACGTGATTGAACACACACACAAAAATAGAAGAGAAGGCAGCAAAATGGATATTTTGTTAACGAAGAGCACTTTTTTTGCAGAGAGCAAAGTGAATGTTACATTTTATTTGTTCAAAGACGCCATTGTTGCTGTTTATATTTTATTAATTTTTTGCTATGATTTCCTTTATTCATATTTGTTTTCCACAACATTTAATTTTTTGTTAAAAACAGAAGATTGTACTGCAATTTTACTGTGGATTTTATTTTTATTAAATCTCCAATGCATAACTACTACAATCCATAACTACTTCATGTAATTAACATGATTGATGATTGAACTCAAACACACACACAGAAATGTGAGAAACGGGAACAAAATGGATTTTGTTTTGTGAATGAAGAGCACTTTTTTGCAGATATCAAAGTGAATGTTACATTTTGTTTGTTTAAAGACACCATTGTTGCTATTTATTTTAAATGTTTTGTTAACTTTTCCTCAATTTTATATATGTTTGCATATTTCATTTCTTGTTAAATGCTATCTCTTATATAAGATTGTACGACTACTACAACTTTATTTTAGTAAAGTGAAAGTAAATGTGAAATTGCTATACAAGTCAAATAATGGGGAAATAATTGATAATCGAATCAAATCGAAATCGAATCTGATTGAAAAATTAATCGTTAGATTAATCGATGCATCGAAAAATTAATCGCTAGATTCATCGATTAGGAAAATAATCATTTTGCCCAGCCCTACCCGGGAGCATTGCTGTGAGTCACAGTGCACAGCATAAAGTCCTTTCACATCGGACGCAGCATGTGCTGCTAATGCTAACTAAAAGCCAAGGATCCAGAATTTGTTGCGCTGGCTGCTGAGCTCTGTGGGTTTTTGCAGCAGCTCTACCTGTACTAGATGCACCTGCTCCTTGTCCATCTCTGACTTTATGTCCTCTACAAGAGTTTCTGTTTTTTTTTGCTGGTTCTTCAAATGCTCAATAAAAACATGTATGCTAATTCATAAAGAAGAAAGCTTTGTAAGTATCCCCACTAGTGAAGACTGTCATTTCTACGCACAAATTATTTTTACACACACAAATCTTTTTTACACACACGCAAATTCCTTTTACACATACAAATCCTGATTTACAAGTACAAAATATTTATGACCACAATATGAGCCCATACAGCCCCTCCAAATTGGGAGAGTGTGCCTCTCTGAAGATCCCATAGAATACCATGAGCTGCAAACACCTGAATACTAGATGAAGGATCTGGGTTATTAACCTCCATATAAACCTCCAAATTTCCCTTGGATCCAGAATAAATTCTTGTTTGATTGGTTGCCGCTATAAAAATGATGGTCTTACCAAAAATAAATTATTTATTCTCAATGATCCCAACTAAACCACCACAAGATTGGTTCAGATCTCTAGATTCATATATGTCCAAATTCCTTTGGAAAAATAAACCCCCACGTATAAGCTTAAAAACACTACAAAAGACCAAGGATGAAGGAGGACTAGAACTGCCTAACTTTCAGCACTACTTCTTAGCTAACAGGCTTCAGTTTATCTCAGGATGGCTAAAACATACCCTCTTAGATGAACCTTGGCTAGATGTAGAACAAGCACTTTGCAACAATCTAGAGATCTCAGACCTACCATTTATCAGCTCAAACATCCAACGACATGAATGCTTTAAAAGCATCAACATCAGCTCTTCTCTGACAGCGTGGTGGGAGTTTCTAAAATTGACGGCGTCTTCATTAATCCCATGCAAACGTACACCTATCTGGAACAACCCTGACATATTACAAAACAATAATATGATAAACTTTTCAGATTGGAGTGGTAAAGGAATCAAATATTTAGAACATATACTAGAAGGAACAGAATTTATCTCATTTGACGGACTAGTTACACAATATGGGATCAACAAGAAAAGATTTTTAGAATATCAACAAATTAAATCCATAGTAAAAAATAAATTTAAACCCGGTCAAGTTGAACTACAAACACCACCAAGTGTGGTTCAATTTCTTACTCTTAAAACCCCCAAATTACTATCCAAAATATACAGAATGCTTTCTAAAACAGATGAATCAATATCACTTCCTATTGCAAAATGGGAAGCGGATTTATCAGTTAACTTAGACCTAAACTTCTGGTCTCAGATTTGCTTAAAAACCTTTCATCTAATTAGAAATCCCAGTCTTCAATTAATTCAATACAAAATATTACATAGAGTGCACTATACAGGTCATCGGATGTTCAAGATGGGCTTTACGTCTACCAACAACTGCTCACACTGCCAAACCAATTCACCGGACAATTATATCCACGCTCTTTGGTTCTGTCCACCAGTTCAGAAGTTTTGGCGCGAGATATGTGAAGACTTATCGAAGTGTCTGAAATGTAACATTCCAACTTCCCCCTTAGTGTGTTTGTTGGGCAGCTTAGATAATGTCACTTCAGAAAAGAATATCGCCCATATGGTTTTCACTGCCCTATGCACAGCCAAGAAAACAGTCCTCATGAACTGGAAAAATAAAAATAATCTTAATTCTAACCAATATAGAAATTATCTATTAGATTACATTAGTCTTGATACAGCCTCTGCCACCACGTCAGATCAATTGCTCTGGGCTCCTTTGATCAGCTCCATCACCTAGTGGGGGGGGGGGGGGGGGGGTCATAGTTTGGTCCCGCCTTCACTGTTGTGATTGGTGTGGGGGTAGGGACAGGCTTAGGGTGTCGGGGGGTTCCCCGGAGGCATCTTCCTTGGGGGGCTCAACCCGGGGTAGCTGTTATGTCCGGTTAGGGGCTCTGTTGGCTCTCAGGTGACTGTTTCCTTGCGGCTGCGTGCAGCGGGGCTAGGGGAGGGTCTGTGCTGACGGACGTGGGTTACTGACCTGGTAGCCTGGCTGCCCCTGGGTGGGTCCGGGATGGGCGTGAGGTTCTGGGGGCGCTCTGTCTCTGGGCTGGGGCCCGGGCCGGGCCTCGGGGGCTTGGGTCCTGGTTGGTGTGTTGCCGGGGTTGTGGGCGGGTGGGTGCATGGGGGCCCAGCCCTGGAGCAGGCGAGCCACCTGGGGGGCTCTTCAACTGGTGGGGGAGATTATCACATCTTGCAGGAGCTTTCCTCTCTTCAGGAGCTCTCTCTGCAGGAGGGGGAGATACAGGAGAGGTGGAGGAAGATCTCAGCCTGGGTGTTTATTGTCTTATGTAGTCTGGAAGATGAGTGGATGGTGGGGTGGGTGCAGTTTTCTCTGTGGTGGGGTTGGGTGGACTGTCCCGGGCTCTGTGGGGCTGGGAGGCGCTGCTGCACTGGGCCCCGGTCTGGATGGGCCTGGGCCCCCTTTCCCTGGCGGGTCGCGGAGTATGGGGGTGCCTACTGGGGTCAGCGGGGGAGCTGGCCCCAGGGAGGGGTCACTTGCTCCTCCCTTCCTTCTCTCCCCATCTCCAGCTGCCTCCCTCTTCCCGCTCCACCACAACCACCCACACATGCAGGACCTTGGGGTAGGGGTATGTCACCAGGGTGAAGAGGAGGCTATCCCCCCCTCTGTCCCCTTCTGGCTGCCTCTGCCTCAATTTTATCCCACAACTTAGACATTCACATTACTCACACTCTCATTACACATACATATAGGATCTTGGGGGTGGGCACGATACACGGAATCCAAAGTACTATCAGGGTGTACACCCCACCCCTGGCGTCGTTGCCCACCTCTCAATTTTAAATACACGTAGACATTGAGGGCTAGCAGGAGGGACCATGCGCTTACCTGCTGCTCTCTGGCAGGTAGCTCCATGCCCCCCTGGGTTTTAAATGCACCTTAGAACACACATGTATCAACACTACAATGAGCGGGTGGAGGGAGGTTTGGAGTCTTCTCTCACCCCCATTCTCTGCGGCCTGCTGGAGCGGGGGGGCTAGGAGGAGGAGTTGGCCGTCCGACTGCGGTCTGGAGTGTGGGGCCTCCCTGCTGCTGCGGAGTCGGGGCGGTCTGCCTCCTCCCACCGCAGGGAAAAGGGTAACACCACCTGGGTCTGGGTGCAGTTCCCCCCTCCAGGGGCAAGGGTACCTAGAACCGGTTTGTAGAGTACGCTTGGGGAGTGTGATTGTGTGTACAACGTCTCTTTATGTCTGTCTCCACGTTGGTTGAGTGTGGAGTGTAGAATAAGGAGGGGATGTTTTTCTCATTATCATTTAATATTTTAATATGTCATTATTAGTTCATTAGAAGTATATAACCAGCTTTGCATTAAGCATAAATTGAAGTTTTTGATCTTATATTATTCTTTGCATTACAGTGATGGTGATAACTTTAATTTGATCTTTCTTACAGGTACCAGAATAATAACATGATTTTCCATTGCAGATGTAACCATGATCATTCCATACACATTGCAGTTTGTTGCTCATTTTAGAGTTGTGTTCAAGGTAATTAAAGGTTAAAAGCTACAGCCAGCGTGAGTCTGGCTGATCTATGGAGGGCAAAGGCTTTGAGCTTGGAAGGCCGCACGCGCTTACACAGCACTTATAAGATGTCATTCTTGGTGATTTTGTGCTTAGTCATGTTTTAATATGTTTTAAGTAGAAGTAGCTGATCCAGCAATATTCATTTAATATTATATACTTGATTTAGAGCAATACACACTGATGGTCTTAATAAATGAAAGAGTCCTTGTAGTTGCCATGTTGTGTCTCAGCAGGGTACAGACGGTTCCAGGAGAAGGGGGGCAGTTAGCGTCTGCCCTCGGGAAGGAGACAATGTTATTCTTTGTGTTAAATAAAATTGTCAACATTGATTGTATTACACCTGTCACTACGCATGAGGGGGCGTTCTAATACCCTGATTTCATAAAACTATGGAAATGTGTTTTTTGAGATGAGATCTGAGACTGTCTGCATACAGTGTCCATCTCCCACGTGTGTGATCATTAAATCATCGTTTGACTCAACCCGACCGGACCAGTGTTGTTATTGTGGGTTTTTCCTCTGGTGTCCATCTCCAATATTTTTGAACCATAACATTTTGGGGGCTCGTCCTGTGGTATTGGGGTGGACGTGCGAGGTGTGGACGGTCTGAGGTTGTCGAGCGGACAGGCACGGACCAGGGATCTGATGTGAGTGAGCTCCGCGGGTGCTTCTAAAGGTAAGGCACTGCCTGTTGAGTTGATTCCCAAATTGTGCCAAATTGGGCTGCATTAAATTAAAAGTTTGCTCACTGACGTTGCTGGTGGGTGTCTGTTTTGATTTTGATGAGAATCACCGTGTGTTATGCAGTTAAAGTTGTTTAAGAGTATTTAATGAAGTTGAAGAAATATGAAAGTAATAATGTTGGGTTTGAGTCCCTGGATATTGAGCTGAAGGCTCAGGTAGTTTGGTAGGGAAATTAGGACAGAAACTGTTCCAGAAGTAACAGATACTGTTTAATAGTTTTACAAATTAGGACAGAAACTGTTCCAGAAGTAACAGAGACTGTTTAATTGGTCGTAAAAAAGTTATCTTTCTTCGGTAGGACCCGTTATGGTAAAATTTTTCAAAATCGGTTAGGTTAAAATTATTATAGGACGGCAGCCCAGAAGTCTGCTAAGAAGCACATAGCCCGGGGGTTACGCCCCCTCCTGGCCGTGGACGCGCGGTCTTGACCTGTCGGCGAACAGGGGTAGTTCAGTTTTGGTTTAACTGTGGGGTACAGGGCATCCCGAAATAAGCTAGGAGTTACCGAGACTCCTCATCGTTTGAAACGGTGTCATGTGCTTGTTTGGACAAAGTTAAATTGAGTTAGGGATTTAGAAGTTAGGTCAGAAACTGTTCCCAGAAGTAACAGATACTGTTTGATTGATTACAAAAAAGTGAAGCTTTCTTCGGTTGGACCCGTTAATTTAAATTTGTCGAAATTTGTTAGGTGCTGAATTTGTCATGTCTGTCAGTGGTTGTAATTATAAGACGTCTTTTGTGAATAGAGTTTTGTCTGAGCTTTGTGTGACCCTGTGTGTGATGAGAGCGCAGCTGCAGTGCTGAGAGCTATTTTTAGACGGTGTGAACATGCAAATGAGTGTGTGGCTGGGAGGAGAACAGAGCTTTTCACTTCCTGCCCAGAGTGTGTGTGAGCCTTAGAAGCAGAAGGCCTTTTATTGCTGAAAGCCTGTAAAGAAGCTGCTGGTTTTGATGTTATAACAATGTAAATAGTTTCTGATTTAAAAAGATTGATTTAAATAATTTTCAGACACACCTTGCAAATGTGCTTATAATGAGTTGGCACTCGGCCTTTGAAGGTCAGAAGCTTCGTTCGGCGTGACTGTCCGGATTGATAAAGTGTAGTAAATGCTTTGAGTGCAGAGGGTTAAATGCAAACAAGCTTACAAACACATAGGCTATGATCAGAATAGGTCCCTAGAAGGCTTTTGAATGTTTTAAACCAAGTGGGAATCACTAGAACGTTATTTGTTAATCACAGTTGATTTATGTAATGTAAAAAAATCATTTAAGACTGAGTAACTTCAGTTTTTGAGGAGCATAAGAGAGTGTTCCTAGATCAGAGTAAGCTGCTGTAAGTCAATTGAAAACAATTTAATTAAATCTTAAATATTTTATACTGATAACACAACTGATTTTAAGTCATATCTTTAAATAAGTAAAGTTCATGAACTTTTCTGAGCTGCCATGACACAGAGAAAGTGGAGTGTTTCACCCTGAAAGGATGAAATGATGCTCTGCCTTTGTTGTCAAGTTCAAACATAGGCCTTAAATAAATATGAGCCACTGATAAGCGTGACATAATTAATAATCTCAAACAATAAAGCACATTGGGTGAGTGACCCAGATAACAATAATTTATGAGCACGCAATAAAGTGGACCTGTTAGAACCCCTTTGACATTTGTCCCTTCAACAATAAATGATTATATTGTGTCCCATGCACTAAACAGTCCCATTTAATACTGTTAAATCGTTGTTTAAATAGAATAAGCAAACATGCCTGTGCTTTATTTTGCAACCTGTAACATACAAATAGCAGAGGAAGACGGTCAATTGGAGGTGACCTGTAAATGTCACATAGTGACTGAGGAAGGTGTTTCACCTTATGAGATGACAGTGTGGTCCGTGATTGAGCTGCATGAGCTAAATGCCTATATACAACGTTGCCTATTTTTATTTCAAGGCTTAAAGGAGATGACTGAGCATGAAAATGATCCAAATTGGGAGCCCACAGAGGCCGCCCACTTTGCTCAGGCTATGATAGAGTCGGTACTAGACGGTTTTGATTTTGATATGCTTGCTTGGGAAATAATATAATTATCTGTGGAGATGTCTCCAAGCGATTAGTAGATTTAAAGGAGACAAATGTGTGCTTGAGAGTGCGTGGTTGAAATTGTGTGTGTGGGTGTGCGTTTGAAAGGCTTTGAAACATAGGTTTGATTTGAATAAAGCTAATCACAGTACTATGGTTTGGCATTGAAGTAGAGCGAGCTATACAGCTAATTATTGAGGAGTTTGGAATTAATTGGTCCATTGCTCCCTCGCTCGGTAAACAACACAGTGAATTTGTTAGTTTGTGAGCAAACATGATATTGCTTTGGAGCAATTTCTGTGAAAAATTTAAGGCTGTGTGAATGCATTTGAGCTGTGTTATTGTTTTGTGCCCCAAAGTTAACATGCAGTGTGTATGAGTTTATAACATTTATGTTACAGAGTGAAAAGTAGTTATTAAAAGTGAATAATGAAAGAGGCTTGGTTAAGTCTTGACACACTGCGTTGGCTGTGTGTCTTACCAAGCAGATCACAAGGAGACAGTGACCCTGGGAGGAGCGAAAGTATTTCTGAAAGCTAACAGGCAGACATTGCGGAGTGATCCAGAAGGAGGAGCCGTAAAACGTCACAAAAAAGGGAGGTAAGCTTGTGTTCTAGGATAATGGCTGACGGCCCGAACATGACACCTACTGGGCACAGAGGCTATAAGCCTCTAAAGGAGCAGCAGCAACAATTAAAAAAAGCTATTCGCTTAGCTTCCCCTGGATCAACAAAGTTAGCTGAGAAGGAAGGCAAAGCAATGGAAGCTGAGCTAAACAAGCTTATTGCTTCCCAACAGAGAGGGCTGGATGACAAAATAGCCCTAAGTCTTGTGCTTAAAATAGAAGGAGAGAGATGTGAGCAGCAATTGGAACAACTGCAAGCCGAGGCAGAGAAACGTTTAATTAACTGGAAGATTAAACAACAAATCAAGAAACTACAGCAAACTCATGCAAAGTATTGCAAGTGGATGTTCTTGTGGAATGGAGCATCTTCCTGGATGGAGGAGGATGACACACCTGAAACAGAAGATATGGAAAGCATAATGGAGGCTTTGAAACAACTGAAAGACCAAAATAAGAAGCTGGAAAACCAAATGAAGAACTGGATTCCAAAACCAGGAGATGCTAACAAGTATCACACAGCAGAGATTCTTCCTTGGGCCACGTTAACATCTAATGCCGTAGGACGACAATATGTCATGCCTGTAATGACCCTCAGAGGAGGACAAGTTCAAGGCCCCGATGGACAGACGGCAGTGGTTGTGGGAGGAGTAGCTGATGTTGAATACACCAGAGCACCACGGGTGTTTCATAATGAAGGGCATATGACAGTTAAATGTCAGTCCCTGAATGGGGAAGGGAAAGAGATAACATCAGCCGCAGAGGAAGGCTTGCCTTTGCCTTCTTGTTCACATGAAGGAGGAGACAGGCCAAAAGCCGAAGCATCAAGAGAAAGCCTGCCAGACCAGACTGGAGAAGCGGATTGGACCCCAACAAACGAGGAAATGATTTCACCGGTGGAAAGGATGGCACAACCGGCTTTCATCGGACTGCCAACACCAGCAAAAGAAGAGCAGGCCCAAACCAGGTCAAAACACTCCAAAGCAATGGCCAAGTCAGACACATGGGCAGGAGAAGTATTCGGACGAATGCTTGAAGCCCCGCAAGGGCTATTGGAAGTATTAAATACACTGAAGACCGTAAAGGACAAAATGACCAAAAGCATGGCAGAAGAGGAGAGCGACAAAGATTCATCTACCACAGAGGAGGAAGAAGATGATGAAGATAATGACAGAGGAGGAGTCGCGTCAGAACCAAGTATAGCCAGGAATCTTAGGTCAAGACAGGTGAAAAAAGAGCAGGGACAGAGAAGGCCTATTTTTAAGAGTTCAAAAGGCAAGGGAAAATTGGGACAGTGTAAAACTGTGACCAAAGCAGAAAAAGCTGCGGGTACTCATTATAATTTGCCTTTAGTGGCTGGTGCAAAAAATGAACCAGTGTACCGCGCATACAAAGTAAGAGATTTGGAGGCATTGGTTAAACAGCTTCCACCTATAACTGGGGGCGGAGCAAGGTGGTTGCGTGAATTAGGCAGACTAACAGAAGGAGAGGAGCTTGCGATTGGCGATTTTCGCGCCATTTCTGCGCGGTGTATGCTCGGTGGTGGGCTAGCAGATGTAGAGGCTATAGCTCGCACAACTCGCCATGCAAATGATTTGCCTTACCATGAAGTGCAATGTGCTTTGTCTGACGCAGTCCGTGAAAAGTACCCAACCCCTAATACAGGAGCCATACCTAAAATAATTTGGGACCCCCAAAACACACCTAGAGAGTTTTTAGAAAAAGCCAGAGATCAGTGGTTGTTAGAAACAGGTACCCATCCGGGTAGAGAAGGTGAACATCGGGCATGGTTTCGCTCAGCGGTGCTGGCAGGGCTGCCAAACCAGGTCACAGAAGATCTACAGAAAAACCCAGATTTTGCCGTAGCAGATTCGGTGCAGTGGGAAAGACACGTCTCACATCGTTTGCAGCTGGAGCAGGACAGGGCGAACAAGCAGAAAAAAGAGTTGGAGGAGGCACAAGCGTCTCTACTCAAACTACAGTTGGTGGAGGCCAGAAACAAAGCCAGCGAAAAGAAAAAAGAGGAAAAAGAAAAAACAGAAAAAATTATGATAGTTGCGACCCAGCCTGGTCCTGGGCCTGAATGGCCAGATAGTGGCCCGGGTCCCTGCACTAATGACGGATGGCCCGCCAATGCACCAAGGCAGAACCAACCCACAGGGAATTGGGGAACCGGTGGATCGTACAGAGGGCGTGGTGGCTCAGCGGGGGGAGTACAAAGAGCTCGTGACACGGGGAATCTCAGCAGTGTGCCTTGGAATGTCTGTTGGAGGTGTGGAGCAGAGGGTCATTGGAGCAGAGATTGCCCAGAACGTCGTCAGAACAATCAAAGAAGAGGCTACCAATCCCAGGCACGTGGAGCTCCGAGAGCAAGAGGTGGCTCTAGGGGAGCATATCAGGCCCCAAACCCGAGTGCAGCACCAGCCGCGCAGTATCCAGTGGCTGACTGGAGGGAGGACCAGTACTGAAGGGACCCGGAGGGACCAAACAGTATGGGGATGGCAGATCCCATGCTGTTAATGACTATAGAAGGGACAGAATTGCCCTTCTTAGTAGACACTGGAGCAACATATTCAACCTTGAGAGCAGCACCAGACAGTGCAACGTTGTCCTGCCACACAGTGAACGTGGTGGGTTTTTCCGGGATCCCGACAACTCTGCCAGTGACTGACCCAGCTTTGACAAAGCTGGGCAAGCAGACTTTGAAACACAACTATGTGGTGTCATCGCAAGCGCCAGTGAATCTTATGGGCAGGGACCTGCTCGTGAAGTTGGGCGCTACAATCACATGTTCAGCAGATGGATTATCTGTGACTCTGCCAGGGGGCCAGCATTTTCCGTGCCTGGGAACAAGTTCAAAGACTCAATATCTGCTTCAAGACTGTGAAAGAGCAAAAGTCAACATCTACTGGGGGAGATTAGTGAAAGAGGATGTTCTGAGGCAATTTCAGCTGTGGAGACCCTGGATAATGAGCTTGGCAGTTTACTCCCCTCCGCGCGACCCTTACCACGTTACCCTGTTTTATGATAAAGAGAATGACGACACCTATCGTGAATTATTTCAATCTGATCTTGAAGGTCAGACGTGGAATGTGCTAACACATGACATCTACATCGGACCAGAAGGTGTAGCCGCGGCTGTGAAATTAACTGATGAACAACGGCCTTGGTACAATGTGGAAGAAAATTCAACCCCTCACATTACATTGGCGGTCCACCAAGGTCATGGTGCAGGTGATCTAGGTCCAATGGTCAGGCGAGCACTGGACGACACAGGGTGGCAAAGAACCCAAATTCCTAACTTATCTTATGCTCCAAATTGTAAAACCTATCGCATAACTTGTGCCTGTGAGGATACAGTGATCTTGGAACATAAAGAAATTTCAAAAACACATGGTGAGGAGTGTGTAGATCATCCTCACGCAGTTGCTGGACTGTCGAATCTGCCTGACAGTCTATGGTCAAAAGGGCCCACGGATGTTGGCCTAGCTAAGTGTCCTCCTGTCTTGTTCCAGCTCAAGTCACACACACCAATCAATAGACCACAGTATAAACACAAACCTGAAGCAGAGGCAGGAATTACAGAAACAATAGAAGGCCTGCTAAGGGCCGGGGTGTTAGAGCCCTCTCACTCACTGTGGAACACACCAATTCTACCAGTGGAGAAACATGGAACAGGAAAATACCGTATGGCACATGATTTGAGAGCCATTAATGAAATATTGCTCTCTACTACTGCACCGGTACCAAATCCGTACACAGCTTTATCAGCTATCACATGTGACCAAAAGTGGTTCACGTGCATTGACCTGGCAAATGCATTCTTTTGTCTTCCTCTGCATGAGTCACTCAGAGACATTTTTTCATTCACATACAGAGGCCAACCACTCAGATACACACGTTTGCCACAAGGCTTTGCACTTTCTCCAGGCATTTTCAATCAGGTGCTTAAAGAAGCCCTGTCGTCATGTAATTTGCCTAATGATTGTACATTAATACAATATGTTGATGATCTTCTCATTGCAGCCCCGTCAGCAGCGGATTGTTCAGCGGCATCGTTCGTTGTGTTGAATAGGTTGGCGGAATGTGGCTTTAAAGTAAGTAAAGACAAGCTGCAGTTAGTTCGCCCTGAAGTGACCTTTTTGGGCCGGGTAATCGCACACAAATCAGTGGGTTTGATGAACACACACAGAGACCAAATTTTGACACACCCAAAACCGCGAACTGTGAGAGAAATGCTTTCTTTTCTTGGTTTAACAGGTTACAGCAGGCAGTTCATTCCGGATTATGCAGGCAAAACTGCCCCTTTAAGGGGCCTAATGAAGCAAGTTGGTGTTCGAAACTTTAAGGCTGAGTTGCCTTGGACGCCTGAAGCTGAAGCCGCATTTATTAGTGTAAAACAGGATTTGTCAAGGGCCTCAGATTTAGCCACACCCAATTATGATGAGCCATTCTATTTAGATGTTTCTGAGACAAACTCAATTATAAATGGAGTGTTGTTTCAGAAAAAAGGGGGGGGTAGAGAAATGCTCATGTATGTTAGTGTAAAACTACATCCAACAGAAGCAAAGCATCCTACATGCACACAACATGCAGCAGGGGTTGCTAGAATTATCCAAAAAACAGCACATGTAGTGAGAGAACACCCACTAAAAATACTCACTACACATAGCATAGTGGCATACGTAAATTCACAAGCATTTTGTATGTCACCACGGGCACAACAGAGACTGAGCAAAGTCTTAGAGGCCCCAAATTTGACATTCACACATGAAGGAATTAACATGGCAGATTTAATGGGTGTAGGGGAACCACATGACTGCGCCAAAAGAGCACAGATCGAGGAAAAGATTAGAGAGGACCTGAAGGCCGAACCCATACCGGGAGCTGAGGACTGGTTCACCGATGGATGTTGCCACCGAGACGAAGGAGGACTGAAAGCAGGGTATGCGGTGGTCTGCAGAGTAGAAGGAGATTATCAGGTCAGAGAGTCAGGAAGGATTGAGGGAAAGCAGTCGGCCCAGAGAGCTGAAGTGATAGCCTTAGCTCGAGCTTTGAGACTAGCCAAGAACAGGAGAGTGAACATCTACACCGATTCGGCATATGCGTTTGGAGCAGCGCATGTGGAGCTGCCTCAGTGGAAAAGAGCAGGATTTAGAACAGCAACCAATGCACCTATTTCCCACAAAAATGAAATGGAGGAACTGGAAAAGGCCTTGGCTGACCCAGAGGAGGTGAGCATTATAAAATGCAAAGCTCACTCCCAAGGAACCAGTATGGTGGAAAAAGGAAACCAGAGAGCAGACGAAGCCGCAAAGGAGGCCGCAGGCTACAAAGGACAGAGACAAATGATACAGGTAACATCAGAAGAAGAGATACCTGTTGACCTGATTGAGGAAGTTAAACGGGCCCAGGAGGAGGCATCCCCAGAGGAAAAGGGGGTGTGGAAAAACAAAGGAGCCTGGCAGGATGGACATTTGTGGAGGGGGCCAGACGGGCGCCCCGTGCTGACAGCCAAAATGGCAGAACAGAAGGTGGATGAAGCCCACGGACTTGCCCACGTGGGGAGAGCCCAGATGGAAAGAAATTTGTGTCATTGGTGGCATCCTGACCTGCGAGGAATGATAAGGGAGAAGGCCAGGATGTGCTTAATCTGTGGGGCACACAATCCTAAGCCAGCAGTAAAACCGGAAGTGGGTAAGTTTCGGCCCCCTGAGAGGCCGGGAGAGGAGATTGTTATTGATTTCACTGATATGATTGATTCCGGGCCGGGCGGTGTAAGATATTTGTTAGTGTGTGTTGACGCTTTGACCGGCTGGCCAGAGGCCTGGGCTACAAAAAAGGAGGATGCTAAGACTGTCATTAAGTGTTTAATCAATCATTACATTCCCCGTCATGGGTTCCCGAAAAGAATTAGATCAGATAATGGAACCCATTTTAAAAATCAAGATTTGGAAAAAGTAGAAAAAATGTTGGGCGTCCAGCATAAATTTGGAACGGTCTATCATCCTCAGTCTCAGGGGAAAGTAGAAAGAATGAACCTAAATTTGAAAAACAAATTGGCAAAAATCTGCGCGCAAACAGGGCTAAATTGGGTCGCAGCCCTGCCGGTTGCGTTGATGACCATAAGATGTTCTGTTAATCAATCTACAGGTTTTACACCATACGAGCTGCAAACCGGGAGACAGTTTCCGGCACCTTGGACGGTGGGCTCGGGTGAACGGGACAAAAAGGGGAACCGGTCCCACGCAGACTACTGGAACGAGCTAAAGGCGCTAGTGTCCAGTTTCACGAAACAGGCGGCTTGTAAAGGGCCCACAGGAGAAGGAGAGGTCCCGGACGCGAAAACAGTGTGGCTGAGAGTCATCAAACGAAAGTGGAAGGAGCCCCGCTGGACTGGTCCATATGAGGTATCGGCTCGGACGGCGACAGCGGTCCAACTGAAGGGGAAAGGCGACACCTGGTATCACTGGACGCAGTGCGCAGCTGCGCACGAGGGCTTGGTGAGGAAGGATCAATCTCAACTCGACGCAGGTGAAATTGAGCGGCACAATAATCCCTCACACCTGTGCAACGGACCGACCGGTAGTCTACCCGGAAGGTCAAAGAAAGAGGAGCAGCCAAGGAGGAGATCGCCGCGCCAACGAAAAGGAGCGGTACCACACTGAACACCTAAAACAAGAGAGAGGCTCTGACAAAGGGCTTTGAACTTTTTACTACACCATAACATTCACATACCACCATGCCATCACAACAATTAAACACTGGTGATGAAAGAAGAGTCTCAAAAGCCATCACAATGTTCAAAATTATTATGAGTTTGATGTTAACTATGTTGCTAATCATGGCTATTTGTTTTTTGATTTGTTTGTTGCAGACCGACCCTGGAAACCAGTCTGAGCACGGAGGCCATGCCAGTCCGGCGTTGTTTGATACACCAAGTACATCACACGTGGTCCATAGTGATTTAAGGTTGCGGGCAAGAGTGAAGCGCGAGGTCTCTGGTAAAAAGGATGAGTGTCTCAGCACATATGGTGGTTTAGAATTAGATTATGTTATTGGCTCCACAACTTCCTTTACGTTTGATCTGTGTGATGTTGTTAATTGCAGGGACGTCGGCAGTGCTTGGAGGGGATACAATGTGTGGGTCTGTTGGGATTATTCAGTGAGTACGCACTGTGAGAGGGGAAATCGTCCTTATGACAGCTGGTGCCGTAATTGGGACCAGGTAAGGGGTTACACTGGGCAAAATTGGGAACCGTTAGAATCAGGATCAGAAAACGGGCTTAAACTACAGAGGGATTTTAGCCCCTCTGGAAACGCGTTAACTTTATCATTGGGGAATTGGCATCGCAAACAATCTATGTATTTAATTTTGGGGGTGGAAATAGCGGGGGTTGATCCAAAAGGGTTAATTAAAGTTAATTTCCTAGAAAAAACTAATCGCGTACCGTCAGGTAGAGAAGACATAATAACTCGTGTGATTTCTACTCCCACCAGCTCTGTTGCATCTTTTACAGGGCAGGAGGGGAGCGGGTCATCGGAAGCTACACCAGAGGAGCACGAACCAAGGGAGAGGCGAGTAGTGTCGGTGGACTACACCACCCTGAAACCTCAGGATTTGATTGAACGCGCTACCGGGTTCAGTGACAGTAACATCTGGCTGGACTGGATAGCCCAAAATGCTAGAGAACAAAAAGTGGCTAATTGTGTAGCCTGCGCTTCAGCAAGGCCGCGTTTATTTATAGAGCCTGCACCTCTGCATCCAGAGGATCAGTGGGGCTATAATTGTATGTTGCAAATAACTAGAGGAGCTGTGAATACGGGGAACTGCACTGTGTTGTCCAGTCTATTTCCCCCTATTGGCAAGCTCACGCAAGTAGGGCCGTTTATGCCCCGGAAAGATAATTATACGTGCTTTAAGTTTACCACAGATAAAGTTAAATATCGGTTGGGGGAAATTGACCCCAGTTGGTGTTCGGTCACCCAGATTGGGAGGACCACCAACAATGTGAGTGATGCAGCCACCCTAATTGGGACTTGGGCTAGGAGCGGGCTGTATTACTATTGCGGGCACAGGACTCTACTGGTACGTGTTCCTCTTGGGAGCGTGGGGACGTGCGCGATGGTGAGACTAGGAGCGCCACTTATGCTAATCGGAAATAAGGTAAAATCAATTCCCTCACACAATACGCGCACTTTGGCAGCCAAGCGCAAAAGACACATTTTGAGAAAGAGAGGAATACAAGACACAAATGTTTATGACCCTAGAATGAATTCCCCCACCTGGATCGACTCCATTGGAGTGCCCAGGGGGGTTCCAAATGAATTTAAACTTATTGACCAAATAGCAGCCGGGTTTGAAAATATTCCAATAATTTCTGCTTTCTTTCCAGTGACTCCAAATAAGAATGTAGATAGGATTAATTATGTTCATTACAATGTACTGAGGCTCTCTAACCTGACCAGAGACGGATTGGAGGGGCTAGCGGAGCAGGTGGGTCCGACCTCGTTAATGGGAGTGCAGAATAGAATGGCCCTTGACATGTTGTTAGCGGAAAAGGGGGGCGTGTGTGCTATGTTTGCTGACCAGTGTTGCACCTTTATTCCAAACAATACTGCTCCAGATGGGTCGGTAACCAAGGCTCTGGAGGGCCTAAAGAGCCTTTCTGAAACTATGCATGATCACTCTGGTGTTGGTAATCCGTTAGAAGGCTGGCTGACCTCAGTGTTCGGACGGTGGAAGGGGGTCATCGCTTCGGTCATGTTTTCTTTGTCTATTGTGGTGGGTATTATGGTTATTTGTTGTTGTCTCATCCCTTGTGCCAGACGAATGTTCAAAAGTATGTCTGTGAGGGCAGTGGACCCTGGAGTCATTACTCCAATGTCCATGATGCCAATGATGCATGTGGAGCTGAATGTGTAGGCCAAGGAGGGACACAACTGTTTGTGACCTCTGGATTCTCCAGAGGTCAACAGAGGGAATTGTAGAATAAGGAGGGGATGTTTTTCTCATTATCATTTAATATTTTAATATGTCATTATTAGTTCATTAGAAGTATATAACCAGCTTTGCATTAAGCATAAATTGAAGTTTTTGATCTTATATTATTCTTTGCATTACAGTGATGGTGATAACTTTAATTTGATCTTTCTTACAGGTACCAGAATAATAACATGATTTTCCATTGCAGATGTAACCATGATCATTCCATACACATTGCAGTTTGTTGCTCATTTTAGAGTTGTGTTCAAGGTAATTAAAGGTTAAAAGCTACAGCCAGCGTGAGTCTGGCTGATCTATGGAGGGCAAAGGCTTTGAGCTTGGAAGGCCGCACGCGCTTACACAGCACTTATAAGATGTCATTCTTGGTGATTTTGTGCTTAGTCATGTTTTAATATGTTTTAAGTAGAAGTAGCTGATCCAGCAATATTCATTTAATATTATATACTTGATTTAGAGCAATACACACTGATGGTCTTAATAAATGAAAGAGTCCTTGTAGTTGCCATGTTGTGTCTCAGCAGGGTACAGACGGTTCCAGGAGAAGGGGGGCAGTTAGCGTCTGCCCTCGGGAAGGAGACAATGTTATTCTTTGTGTTAAATAAAATTGTCAACATTGATTGTATTACACCTGTCACTACGCATGAGGGGGCGTTCTAATACCCTGATTTCATAAAACTATGGAAATGTGTTTTTTGAGATGAGATCTGAGACTGTCTGCATACAGTGTCCATCTCCCACGTGTGTGATCATTAAATCATCGTTTGACTCAACCCGACCGGACCAGTGTTGTTATTGTGGGTTTTTCCTCTGGTGTCCATCTCCAATATTTTTGAACCATAACAGGAGTAAGTGCATATGAGAGCATGAGGGTGGGAATGGATGTTTGTATCTGTGTGTGCCTGTATGTCTGTGTCTATATGTCAGGTTGGGTGTCAGGCGCCACCTCTCTGGGGACATCTCAGGCCCTCCAAGGTTTGGAGGCCTATCTCCCCCTACCACCACTTCCCCTGCCAGTGGCGGACTCCCTCAGACATCGGTGCGTTGGTGGTTCTTTGTGTCCGGGGATGGGCGTCCAGGTACACACCGGCTCACTCCTTGGCGGCTGCTTATCGGGGCCTTGAGCCTGGGGCTCGCTCGGGCCACTTCGGAGGTGGGGTGCCCCCGGCCTCTCGGCCTGGGGCTCGGTCACTCAGGCACGGCTGGCTGCCGGTGGAGCTCACGGGCGCGTCACTGCAACTCCCCCTGGCTTCTGCTCCGCGGCTGCTGAGTGAGCCCTCATCTGGGACTCTCCCAACCCGTTCTCACTCCCAAAGCGTAACATTTTACGCTAGGTGACAAATCGTCACCATATTACGTTTTCGGCTACCCACCACGTTCCTAAATGACGACCTCGGAAAAAGAGGAAATATGAGAACCGTCTGGACTGAACCTACACATGTTCGCTCTTTTTCTTCAAATCGCTTAGAAACACGCTATTTAACATCATTAAAGTCCTGGTTAAGGTCAGGAATAAGGTTATGGTCAGGGCTAGGGATAAGGTTAGGTTTAGGGCTGGAATACAGGTCTGGAACGTCTACTACCGCGGGAGCGTCATTGCACTGGATTCCAGCCATAACCCGCCGCGTACCATAAGAACGCCGAAGGTCTCCTTTCGCGTTCCTCAGGAACGCCGCGGGACGTGACAAAACGTCCACATGTTACGCCTCGGGAGTGAGAACGCTCTGGACTCTCCTCAGCTCTTTCTGGGACAGTGGTGCAGCTGCCCCTCTGTTGGTCTTCCTTGGTCTCTTGTGTTCTGGGGGCCTCTGGATGTCTGGAGTTTTGATCTACTCCATACCTGCTTCATGCCCTGGAGGACGGGGCTGTGCCCCCCCCCCCCACACCCTCTAGCAGATCATTACATGAAGGAACCTTTTAAAAAAAAAAACAAGCGCAAACATGCTCACAGGTGTACACACGGGTGATCACACCCACAAACTACACCCTTTTTGGCTCCTCCCTCAAAGCACACTGTGTTCTGTTGATCTTATGTGCTGCACAATAATGTTTAACATTTAGTATTTACTGTCATATTCCCATATATCATTGTGATGTTGTTTATTCTAGTACTCTTGTTCTCTTCTGCTTGTTTTATTTTTTCTTTCTCAGCAGGTGATCCAGGTGATTGATATATGCTTTTTTTTTTCTGCTCATTCTGTTGGTTTTTGTCTTTTGCCCTTCTCCCCCGTCCCTCTTCTCAGCTGTTTCTCTTTCCCTCTTTCTTTCTCCCCTTCTTTCCCCCAGTCAAGTCTGTCCCGTATTCAGTAAGTGAAAATAAAATAAACAATAAAAGGTGAATCAAATTGACCATTACGGCAAGGCTGGGATGGTCAATTTGGTAAAGTAAATCCTTTGGGCATCTTTCTTTGCCTTTAGACAACAATTCTGATGGCAAAAGAGCCAAATGGGACAGGCAAAAAAAAAATAAAAAAAAATAAAAAATTCTTGTTTGATTTCCGCAAATGGTTTCATGCCACTCTGCCCAAATAAATCACCCACCCGCTTGATACCTGCCCTCACCCAAGCCTCCCACCTGAACGGTTTCTTACCAATTAATATTTTCTTATTATACCAGATAGAGGTTCTAGAGGTAAGATAGGGGCTAGCGCGGATAAATTGGTGAGCTCTAAACCAGGTCTCTTGTATAAAAGCCAATACTGGATCTTTAAACGGTACTGGTCTTCCCCTCTGAGTGAGGAAGGCCTCTAAAGATGAGGGAGCCACAAGACTTTCCTCAATCGCAACCCATGATGTCTTCTCCGTAGGGGAGTTAGTTATCTTAACTACCTGAGAGAGAGAGAAAGCATAATGATACCATTATCTTTTGCAGCATATAATTTGGACCGATTAAAGGATGGCTTTTTGCCTGCCCACACAAAACCCTCCACACATGTATTATAAAGCTTTAGCAAGTTATGTGGGACTGCTATAGGTAACATTTGGGGAAAGTACTGGAATTTAGGAGCAATAATCATCTTCACCAAGTTAATTCTGCCCAGAATGGACAGATTCGTTTTGGCCCAATTCTGCAAAAGCGGATGAATGTTTTGAGTTACTGGGGAGATATTTACTTGCATTATGTTATCTAAACCAGTGGTCAATTTAATCCCTAAGTAGGTCAAACCCTCGGGCATCCACTTGAACTGCCATGAGCTTCTAATGGCTGGAGGACACAGTTTAGAAATGGAAATAACTTCGGACTTGGACCAATTTATGGTGTAGCCAGAAATTGCAGAGAAAGAATCAATAATTGAGGAGATTGCAGGAACCACCTGTTCTGGGTTACTTGAAATCTATAAAATGTCATCCGCGTACAAAAAAGTTTTATGTTCTTCTTGACCCATATCCACCCCTCTGATCTGCTTACATTCACGTAGTGCAATAGCCAGAGGCTCCAAAAACAGGGCAAAAATGAGAGGTGATAAGGGTGAACCTTGTCTAGTGCCCCGACTTAACGAAAAGGAGGGTGACATTATCCCATTGGTAGTGACTGTAGCCATTGGATCTGTGTATACCACCTGCCTGAAAATGGGACGAAAACCCAATTTCTTCAACGTATATAACAGAAAGGGATACTCAACTTTATCGAAGGCCTTCTCTGCATCTAAGGAGAAGGCGACGACGGGATCTAAATTATTCCTGCTCTTCCAGAATATATGCAATATCCTACGTAAAGTATCTGCAGAACATCTGTTTTTCACAAAACCAACCTGATCCCTATGGACCAAGCAAGGAAGTACCTTCTCAAGCCTCAAAGCTAGTATCTTGGAGATAATCTTTTTGTCCACGTTGAGTAATGAAATTGGGCGGTAATTCCCACATTGCTGTGGGTCTTTCCCTTTTTTGTGTAATAACGTGATCACTGCCGATCGCATACTAAGTGTTAATCTCCCCTTTTGAAGTGCATCTTGATACACCGACAGTAGTCTTGGAGCTAATTCGTCTACAAACACCTTATAAAAATCTGAAGGAAATTACCTGGATATTTGCCCAATCTAAGAGTACCAATTGCCTGCTTAACTTCAGCTAGTGTGACCTTACCTTCTAATACAGTTCTTTGGTCTTCGGACAGTTTGGGAATTTTAATAGAACAAAAGAAATCTGACAACCTCTGTACAGCTCCTGATAGAATTAAGTAAAAGCATCATTAATTTCTTTTTTACTGGTGGTCAACTCATCTAGATCGATCTCTAATCCCTAAATCTAACCAAGGAAGGAAAATGGCAGATTAGCCTGGGTAAAAGACCGAAAGTTGAGACACACAACGACGTGTGCTGCTGGCAAAGTTTCTGGGCTGCCTTTCCTCATAACAGCCATCCCTCAAGAGTCTCTCAATCTAAAGCAATGCATTATCAGGGACTGTAACATCTAGTCCTTTTAACTGAATTATATAGTTTTGCATGTGGCTCCTAGTTCCCATTTGTTTTTCCCACCTAGTTTCCATTTCACTGCTATTCTCGGTACTCCTCCATGCCGAGTGATTGGCAGGTTCATTAATTAGCTTTGGATATTTGTATGCACAGAGTCATGTCACTAAGGAAAAGTGTTACCCTTCCACCCCGACTGCTCTTAACTTTCTTCTGAGCAGACTGTGCTGATTACTGTCTGCCATGATGCCTTCGTGACTGATTGATTAATGGGATCCAAAGCATAGTTCATTTCCTGAAAGTGCTAGCCAAGAAAAAAGCTATATTTTTGTCGGAACATTTTTCCTGCCAGTTTGGAACAGGAGGCATGAAAGTTTTGCTTAATATGCTCATAAACTATTTCTTATGTATTCACTTTTATCTTAATATCACAATAATGGTCCTTAGTTTGTAATTCTACAGCTTTTCTATTTAAGATGAGTGTCTTGTCTCCTTGCTGATAAAGTGAGTGCACTGGAGGTGATATTGTGCAAAAGACGTAATTTTAGGATTTCCTTTAGTCTTCACGATGGGAAGTGGAAGAACAGAAGGGAGGTGGAGTGAAGTGACCGTGGAAAACAAACATATGCTCATTCGATTTGTTTCAGTACAATGCAAAGAACAAGTATTACTTCATAGGATAAAATCCCATCTTTTTGTTGAACAGTCTTTGTTTTTAATTATTATTTTTATTTTTTGCTTTTGAATGTTCTTAACTGAGTGAAATGTCACTGTGCTCTGTGTAACCAGTGCTATACCCTTCATTGTTTCTGTCTTCCATCTGGTTTCCATCAAGGCTCCTGCTGGCACACCTGCAGCTCATCATTTGCAATATATCAAGCCCGGCTTGTGAAACCACCCCTCGCCACCTCAAGTGTCAGAAAACATTGTTGGGCCAACATAAGTTTAGCGTCTTGTGCTTACCTCCTTTTTTCCATCTTTCTGCTGTTTTTGCTACCTGCCAGCAGCTCTCTACTTCTTGGCCTACCAGTTTATCCACTTGCAAGCATCACTCACCTGCCAACTTCACTCTTTGCCACAATTCCCTCTGCCTCACCTCCAGCCCCCCTCACGGCCCTCCCAACCACTCGATCTTCATTACTATCCTCTAAAATATAGACCCTTTAAACCTACTCCTGTTTGTGCCCTGTGTTTGAGTTTGCTCGCTGTACTTAACAGTTTTTAACAAGTATCACCCATAGCAAATACTGACTAAATACTTTAAATTCTGAAGAAATGTGTTTGTGTGCTTGTTTTTTCTAAATATCACTTGGCAGAATACCCTAGACCCTTCCTTGAGAAAGAAAATGAGATAATGCTGTCCCACATCTCCTTGTGGCAGCAGTGTTTAAGGCAACAAACACATAGATATATGGACACCACTTTGATGGGAACACCTGTTCAGCTTCCATCAAGTCAAATATCTCATCATCCAATCCCTTGGCAGAAACTCAGTGCATTTAGGCATCTATACATGGAAAGATGAACTTCAAACTGAACATCAGAATAGAGAAGAAAGGTAATTTAAGTGACTTTGAATGCAGTATTATTTGAGTGGTATGGTGTATGACAGGCTGGTCTTAGTATTCTAGAAACTACCAATGTCCATGTAGCATCTCTAGTGTTTACAGAGAATAGTCAGAAAAAGATAACATATCCAGTGAGTGGTAGCTCTCTGGATGAAAGAGTCTTGTTGAAGTTGGTGATTAGAGGACAATGGTCAGACTTCTTAAAGCTGATATAAAGGCAGAAACTCAAATACTCATTACTACAAAAGTATAAGAAGAAGAGCATCTCTAAATGCAGAACATACCAAAACATGAAGCAGCTGTACGACATTATCTGAAGATCACATCAGGTACTATTCTTGTCAGCTAAGAACAGAAAACAGAGACTACAATTCACACATGGTCACCAAAGTTAAAAGAATATTGCAAAAAATGTCTGGTCTAATGAGTCTCGATTTCGGCTGTGATATTAAGACAGTATTAACCAACAGCACAGGTCCATCCTGCCTTGTATCAACAGTTAAAGCAGCTGCTGGTGTTGCATTTTTTTAGCAACCCATGAGAAGATGCATCCATCTTCTGATGACTGTTTCCAGCAGGATAACACACCATGTCACAAAGCTCAAATCATCTCAACCTGGTTTCTTGAACATGACAATGAATTCACTGTAATGTTGAGGTAACACCATGGATATTCAGCTAAAGATCCTGCAGCCGCTATGTGCTGCTGTCATGTCAATATGGGCCAAAATATCTGATAAATGTTTCCAGCACTTTCCGTGTGCCACAAAGAGTTCTGAAGGGGAAATGGGGTCTACCCTGGTACCAGCAAGGTGTACCTAATAAAGTGTCCAGTGAATGTAACTTTCTACACTTTGTTAAACTATTAGCTTTGTATTATTGTAGTAAGATCTTCCTGTGATGATGTTGCTGACTATCACTCCTTTGTAAGATGGGTTTTGAAAGACGATTTTAAAATGATCATAGTGAAGTTTGTACCATGCTCAGTTTGCATTAGTCATGCACTCATTTTGAGCTTTGTTGTATTGCCAGCCAGGATCATATTTTTTAGTTGTTGTTTTTTTTTGGCCTGTCCCATTTGGCTCTTTTGCCATCAGAATTGTTGTCTAAAGGGGAAGAAAGATGCCCAACGGATTTACTTTACCAAATGGACCATCCCAGCCTTGCCGTAATGGTCTATTTGATTCACCTTTTATTGTTTATTTTATTTTATTTCACTTGCTAAATGCGGGACAGACTTGACTGGGGAAACGAAAGGGGAGGAAGAAAGAGGGAAAGAAAAACAGCGGGGAAGAGTGACGGGGATAAAGGGCAAAAAACAAAAAACAACAAAATAAGCAGACAAAAAATACATATATCAATCACCTGGATCACCTGTTGAGAAAGAAAAAAGAGAAAACAAGCAGAAGAAAAAAAAAGAGCAATAGAATAAACAACATCATGATGATCTATGGGACAGGTTGGAATATATCCCTGGGCTCTCTGTCCTGGTCGTTGTGTCCTTGGGCAAGACACTTCACCTACCGCCTACTGGTACAGCTGTGGCTACAACTGTAGCTTGCCTCCACCAGTGTGTGAATGCGAGAGTGAATGAATAGTGGCATTGTAAAGCGCTTTGGGTGCCTTGAAAAGCGCTATATAAATCCAAACCATTATTATTATTAAAGAGAAAACAAGGAGGAGCCCAGAGCAATTGATCTGATGTGGTGGCAGAGATTGTATCAAGTCTAATGTAATCTATAAGATAATTTCTATATTGGTTAGAATTAAGATTATTTTTATTTTTCCAGTTCGTGAGGACTGTTTTCTTGGCTATGCATAGGGCAGTGAAAATCATATGGGCTGGGTCATTCTTACTATTCGGTGCCATTTGAGTCCTAGTGACATAATATGGTATATTTAGTGTAAAACTTGTCTAATGCTTATTTCTAAACCATTTTCTTGTATGTTTAACCCCCCTCTACCATAGAACACATTGATATATACACAGGATAAATACATTAAAAGTAAATTACTTTTATTTTAGCACAAGTCACTAAAGTACTATGTCCCCAGTCATGCTTGCTCGACTTCAGTTACAAATATAACTTAAAAATAAATAAATAAATCTAGATTTTTCATAATTTCTGGATTGGCTTATTTCTAATGTTCCTCATCAAATGTTCTTTTTTATTATTAATGCATGTTTAATACTTAAAATCTTTAAAAAATGTTGTGTCCCTGAATCAACTGTCACCCCTGTTACTCTGATAAGAATTCCATAGAACACATCACCTGATTATTCTTTTAGTCACATGACACTCCCAGATGTAACATATTTTGGAGGGAAAACTTTCAAGAAGAAGACGAGTAAGTACCACTCTTTAATCAACCCTTTTTTCAATGTTTTAGCAAGATTTTGTAATGTGGCAAAGCATAACACGTCCAACCTGTTACGCTTATTAATAGTGGAAACAAATTTTTTTTTGTAATTTTTATAATATGGCTAATAAACATGTTAAAAATGGTTCTTAGTGGTCACCATGTACTAGCTTGTTGTTCATCATACTAGTAGTAATGGCTAAGTTTAGCATAAAATCTCCCCCCTGTTACCGTCACCCCTGTTATTGCTATGCACTGTAACAGGTCTCTTTGGTCTCTTTGGTTATTGGGAGGGAATGAATCAGCAAAATTAAGTTACTTAAAAATGGAGCCAATTTTTTTTTATATTCCCTTTGAATCTAAAAACAATCTTTTGAAATTACACTGTGTCTTAAAACTGAACCTGTCTTCTTTCAATATAATGCTTGTTTAAAATACTTCCTTGAAATTTCCTTGCAGATTTTAAAAAGGGACATTGTAGCTTTTAGAAAATGTAAATATTACTATAACTGTGTATTCAAAACAGTTATTAATAGAAAATTGAATGTCCTGTAACAGGGTGGACATTTGGCACGTCATGGGTAAAGACTTTGATTTTTAAAAAATATTATAATATAATATCCTTAGCTGGACCAATACATTTTTCTTATAGGTTGAAAATCCCTCTTTTAGATGAAATGTTAAAATAATTCAAAATTTTGTATTTTTTGATGAAGAGTGATCACACTGAAATGGCACCGAATAGTAGGAATGACTCGGCTATATTCTTTTCTGAAGTGACATTATCCAAGCTGCCCAACAAACACACTAAGGGGGAAGTTGGAATGTTACATTTCAGACACTTCGATAAGTCTTCACATATCTTGCGCCAAAACTTCTGAACTGGTGGACAGAACCAAAGAGCGTGGATTGGATTGTCCGGTGAATTGGTTGGCAGTGTGAGCAGTTGTTGGTAGACGTAAAGCCCATCTTGAACATCTGATGACCTGTATAGTGCACTCTATGTAAGATTTTGTATTGAATTATCCCTCTCGAGGCAGGCGTTGCCGATTTGCAACAGTTAAAAACTAACAACCTGATTACCCCACATACATATTTTATGAGGTTTTTTTTACTCAGAAGTACCACTGCAGGACTTGGTTGTGCATTAGCAACAAAAAGTTTAATTTGAGCCTGAGAGGGTTAATTGAAGACTGGGATTTCTAATTAAATGAAAGGTTTTTAAGTATATCTGAGACCAGAAGTTTTGGTCTAAGTTAACTGATAAATCCGCTTCCCATTTTGCAATAGGAAGTGATATTGATTCATCTGTTTTAGAAAGCATTCTGTATATTTTGGATAGTAATTTGGGGGTTTTTTAGAGTAAGAAATTGTACCACACTTGGTGGTGTTTGTAGTTCAGCTTGACCGGGTTTAAATTTCCTTTTTACTATGGATTTAATTTGTTGATATTCTAAAAATCTTTTCTTGTTGATCCCATATTGTGTAACTAGTCTGTCAAATGGAATAAATTCTGTTCCTTCTAATATATGTTCTAAGTATTTGATTCCTTCACCACTCCAATCTGAAAAGTTTATCGTATTATTGTTTTGTAATATGTCAGGGTTGTTCCAGATAGGTGTACATTTGCATGGGATTAATGAAGACTCCGTCAATTTTAGAAACTCCCACCATGCTGTCAGAGAAGAGCTGATGCTGACTAGTGATGGTAAATTAGCTTGAGGGATATACAGGGCCTGGTTTTAGCAGGAGATTAATGTTTGCAGAATTCATATTTGATGGAAGTCTGGGTATCAAAAACCGGTTCTTGTTGAGAACCGGTTCCCACTGTTTCAATTCCTTGGAATTGTTTGCCATTTTTGCAATCGATTCCAGTTGCCCTGAATGATGTCACCACATTGCAGAGCATCATTTACCTGGCAGGAAACATGGCGCCTCAAACGCTCATAAGTTTGGTTATACTTTACGAGAACGGATGACAACAGGGCAACTTGCAATACTTGCAAAGTAGATATTTCATTTAAGGGAGGAAACACTACGAATATGCAAAAGCATTTGCTCACAAAACACGTGATGACCTTAAATGAATGTCGTGTTTTTAATTCCGCTCCGGAATCTCAACCCAGCAGCAGCGGTGGTAACGTTTGCACGTCCTCTCCCGTTAATGCGGCAGGTAAATAATCAACTAACAGTGCATATTATGTTAGCGCGATCTGCCTTATTACAAAACCTGCCATTACTGTGCATTTAGGTGACCATGATGAGAGAGACAGACAGAGTCTGGCTCAGATGCTGGCAGTTCTCGCTGCAGTCTGCCGGTAGCGTCTCCTTTCAGGCCAGGATAGACGAATGTCACCGAGCAGTGACTAAGTTTGTGGTAAAAGGCTTGCACCCATTTGCCACAGCAGATGCCCCGATTTTCAGTAAGTGAATGTGTTTAATTGTAGGCAGGGACATTACTGGATATCCTTGTATAATTGCTGCAGAATAATTTATGTTATACTTTGTTATTGCTACAGAAGAATATTTATTTTATTATTTTACATTTACAATGTTTTTTCCTGGGGACCCTGTGACACCCCATTGAAGAGCCATAGGGTGGATCTCTTAAGATCTCACTGCTGGGTTTGCAAGGCCATGTTACTCCTAAATTTCTATCTTGTTCAAAGAGAAGATATAAAACAAAGTTCTAAGCTATTCGACTTCAGTGTTCTCTTTTTTTAAAAAGAATCGATAAAGAATCGAATCGTTAAACAGAATCGAAAATGAAATCGGAATCGTGAAAATCTTATCAATACCCATTCCTATCCAGGAGTGTCATTATAGTCTACATATAGAGTCCATTCTTTTTTAAAATATTTAATAAAGTCTTCATCTTTAAGTAGTGATATATTAAATCTCCAGTTTTTTCTTGGCGTAGTATTATTCTTGTTCATTAGTGTTAAAGATACAGGAGCATGATCGCTGACAGCTACAGTGGGGCAAAAAAGTATTTAGTCAGCCACCGATTGTGCAAGTTCCCCCACTTAAAATGATGACAGAGGTCAGTAATTTGCACCAGAGGTACACTTCAACTGTGAGAGACAGAATGTGAAAAAAAAATCCATGAATTCACATGGTAGGATTTGTAAAGAATTTATTCATAAATTAGGGTGGAAAATAAGTATTTGGTCACCTCAAACAAGGAAAATCTCTGGCTCTCACAGACCTGTAACGTATGAATGGCACCTGTTTTGAACTCATCATCTGTATAAAAGACACCTGTCCACAGCCTCAAACAGTCAGACTCCAAACGCCGCCATGGCCAAGACCAAAGAGCTTTGGAAGGACACCAGGAAAAGTATTGTAGACCTGCACCAGACTGGGAAGAGTGAATCTACAATAGGCAAGCAGCTTGGTGTGAAAAAATCAACTGTGGGAGCAATCATCAGAAAATGGAAGACATACAAGACCACTGATAATCTCCCTCGATCTGGGGCTCCACGCAAGATCTCATCCCGTGGGGTCAAAATGATCATGAGAACGGTGAGCAAAGATCCCAGAACCACACGGGGGGACCTGGTGAATGACCTGCAGAGAGCTGGGACCAAAGTAACAAAGGTCACCATCAGTAACACACTACAACGGCAGGGAATCAAATCCCGCAGTGCCAGACGTGTTCCGCTGCTGAAGCCAGTGCATGTCCAGGCCCGTCTGAAGTTTGCCAGAGAGCACATGGATGATACAGCAGAGGATTGGGAGAATGTCATGTGGTCAGATGAAACCAAAGTAGAACTTTTTGGTATAAACTCAACTCGTCGTGTTTGGAGGAAGAAGAATACTGAGTTGCATCCCAAGAACACCATACCTACTGTGAAGCATGGGGGTGGAAACATCATGCTATGGGGCTGTTTTTCTGCCAAGGGGACAGGACGACTGATCCGTGTTAAGGACAGAATGAATGGGGCCATGTATCGTGAGATTTTGAGCCAAAACCTCCTTCCATCAGTGAGAACTTTGAAGATGAAACGAGGCTGGGTCTTCCAACATGACAATGATCCAAAACACACCGCCCGGGCAACAAAGGAGTGGCTCCGTAAGAAGCATTTGAAAGTCCTGGAGTGGCCTAGCCAGTCTCCAGACCTCAACCCCATAGAAAATCTGTGGCGGGAGTTGAAAGTCCGTGTTGCTCGGCGACAGCCCTAAAACATCACTGCTCTCGAGAAGATCTGCATGGAGGAATGGGCCAAAATACCAGCTACTGTGTGTGCAAACCTGGTAAAGACCTATAGTAAACGTTTGACCGCTGTTATTGCCAACAAAGGTTATGTTACAAAGTATTGAGTTGTATTTTTGTTATTGACCAAATACTTATTTTCCACCCTGATTTACGAATAAATTCTTTACAAATCCTACCATGTGGATTCATGGATTTTTTTTTCACATTCTGTCTCTCACAGTTGAAGTGTACCTCTGGTGCAAATTACTGACCTCTGTCATCATTTTAGGTGGGGGAACTTGCACAATCGGTGGCTGACTAAATACTTTTTTGCCCCACTGTATAGGGTGAATCTCAGTGTCTGAAATGTCGTTCAGCAGTGAGCTGCTGACCAAAAAATAATCCAGACAAGAGTAGGAGTGATGGACATGTGAGAAAAAAGTATATTCCTTAC